>NW_024877360.1:0-4098 GCF_018340385.1 Cyprinus carpio
CTCTTCCAGATGTGAAATGTAAATCATAATGATCTTGAAACTGTGCATGCTGATGTTTTTGATCTCCACCTTATAACACCCCTCTAATATTAAATGTCATTACCACTATAGATCACCGTCAACCTCCAGATCCTTTCTTGAGAACAGCAAGTCAACAAGAATTGCTTAATAATGCAGTCACCCTTTTCCAGTCAACTGTTTTTAATAGACTGAACAAGTTGTGTGGGATTTTAAAGCACCTCAGCATCAAATCTGTGCATGTGGCACATTTATAAAATGAGTACCTGACCTCTGACCCGAAACCAGGGTTATAAGTTGGGTCTAGAGAGCCGCTGTTCTGCAGAGTTTAGCTCCAACCCTGAAAAAGCCCTGACCTGCCTCTACCTCAGAGATCCTAAAGACATTGAGCGGGTTCAGGTGTGTTTTGACCGGGTCCTGGCTGAATCTGCAGGACTGTGGCTCTCTAGGACCAAACTCCTCTGCCTAAACCAACCCCTCAGAGAAATGTGGTGCAAAACACTAGATTTAAAATCGAAACATGATTCGGACGGATTTATGATAAAATGCCCTCACAAGTCTTGTCATGATAGTAAATTATATTGGTGATAATTTGAGCCCTCACCGTACAGTCAATCTGTACACACACACATTATTATATTACTGGTTATTAATATATTAGTATTATTATTTGTTATTTTAATTTGTGCTCCCTGCATAGATTATTTTGGGCATTAATTGAAGGATCTGTCTGTGTCTGCGCCTTTAAAGTTACATACAGACACCAGTTTCTGCCCTCTCATGATATCTTGAGTACCTGTAAGTTTTGCATCCTTCATATCTCTGGAAGAGTCCCTTTGTTTTATCAGATATATAACAAGACAGATTCAGCTTCTCTCTAAAATCATTCGAGCTCCTGGAGGTGTGTTGTGTGGTTGGAGCTAAGACTGTCATGAGCACGCACAGCTCTCGCATATCTCTCATCTGCCGCCGTTGACATCAACATCAATAAAACGAACACAAACTCACTGATTAATTTGTTATAAAAACAGCGTCACGCGGAATCGTCACAAGGAATTCTGTGCCTTCATGAGTCATGGCATACTCGAGAAAAAAAAAAAAAATTTGATCTGTCTTGTATTCATATTTAATTTCTGACTCTCTGTCTGTGATGGTTTGAAGTTTAAGTCTCCATGAGAAATTAAGTGTTTGAATCATTATGAATATGTTTCGTTGTTTCTCTGTCAGCCAACGTTAACCCTCTGGGAGTCTAAGGGTATTTTGGGGCTGAGAAGTTTGTTATCCCTGATAATTTGTGCCTTTTGCATTTTCTTATAAATAATCTAAATGGCTAAAGTTAAATCTCACTGGTAATCAGCACACAACGAGGATCTAATAATTAATACGTGAGCAGCATGTACGTACATAGATTGTAGTATTTTGAGAAAAAAATGTTAAGCGTGTGTCAATACTCTCGGCTGAACAAACTAAAAATGTTTACATACACATGAAACTAAGAACAATAAAACACATACGAAAACAATGGTTCCCAGGATTTGAGACACACTGGCGTAGCTTGTAGCGCCTATGCTAATGCTTTCGTCCTTTTTTTCTAAACTGATGGTAAAATTCATCTTGTTTACTCACTTACATGTGAAAACATTACTATCTGCTATTTATAATTTCTAAGACACTGTTTGTGCTACCTGGTCAAATTCAATGCGAGTAGGCGTCAACTTCACTGACTTCACCCTGAGAAGACAACGGCCTGCAGAATAGCTGCAATAATGAGCCTTCGCACCTGTGTCCTGAGAGGGATGAGTTAACAAGAAAAGATGTGAGGCAAAATAAATCTATAATTTTATGTTTGTATTTAATTAGAATATATTAATTATCCCACAACATATTTTAATATTCACTGTGTATGCAGTTACACAGTTTTAATTAGGAAACATCAAGCTGACGTTCAAACTGAATTTTTTTTTGCATCATTACTCCAGGCACACAATCATTCGAAATCCTTTTATAAAATCTTATTTTCTACAAAAAAAACTTTATTGGCGGTTTATCATCATACCGGTTCAACATCACATTATTATTCTTATTGAAAGTATTATTATGATTCCCATTATTACAAGTATTATTCATGTTTGAAAAGAGCTTAGAATTTTATGCAGATTTTGAAGCTGGAAAACCCCTCCCATTTCCTTCCTCACATTTTGCATTCTCTTTCTGGAATGATCGTGTCAAAACCCAAAAAAAAAAGATAACTACAGTTTTTTTGTTAGTTGCCAAGGGTTCTTTACCGTGAGATAAGCCATGTGCCTTTATAAGATCCTTGTTGCTATTCCACTTGTAAGAAATTACTTATCTATAATTGCTTCTATGCTTTTTTTTCCTTTTATTTTATTGTAAATTGTTTTTTTGTGATGTGATTATATATATTTATTTTTTATTTATCCTTATTAGAACCATTCGTTCGAATTGATTGTACATGTAAATTGTATAATAATGAAGTAGGAAAGTATGGTGTAATATTGAAAATCTATGTATGAATAGGAGATGAGAGAAGACAAACTTGAAGACATCTCGCTCTTTTTCTTCTGTTGTGTGGGCGTATTCAGCCGCGAGCTCTTCATTGAAACTTAGAATCTGAATAGCGCGTTCAGCGCTGGAGGCGTGGCGTGGTCGCATAGAAATATAAGGAAGGGAGACGTGAAAAAACGGACATCCGTTGTTTTCATAGGATTACGTTATCACAAAATATTTGTTTTGGGCAGCACTTGTTTTAGTTTAAAGTAGACATGTCATGCTTTCTATAGATGGTCTCCCTCATGTCCTCGTGTTCAGTTTCCTGAGTTGCAAGTTCATTTAATGACCGTTTGTAAATAAAGATCATCCGGGACTTTTCATCCTGGCGATCAACCGAAGCATCGTCCTCCTTAAGATCTCTCGTACTTCGGTTTACATTCGCTGGATCCATGTGGTCAGATCGTAAGGTCAGGGACAGAACCCTGGTGCAGTTGCTATGACAATGTTTATTAATGCTCAAAGAAAAACAAGGTCGTAGTAGGCACAAGTCCTCTGGTCGCAGTTCTTCCTTGGCCGAGTGCTGCAGTGGACAGAATCCTCGAAGACACTAAACCCAAAAGACCAGAAGTAACAATTGACGACACTCCAACTCGAGTAAAACAGTCCCAGCACTAGCACTACGGCAGGAAACTCCCAACCACTGGGACCGATGAAATTGTTTTTTTGTGGGCAAGGAGCCGACAACACAGAGAAGCCAGTGACAAGGTCTTACGAATGACAAGACGTGCATGGACTCCGAATTTGGCATTTGAAGTGTGAATGCATCACAGTGGCGCGACGAAGGGTGTCCCAAACTGAAGTGTGTGGACTCCGAAGTGCGGATGTGAAGTGCCGATTGCGTCACAGCGTCACGACGTAAGCTGTCCCAAAGTCAGAATGCCACTTCGAAAAAACCCGCATTTGAAGGGCAATGCGTCACGCGGAGCGACGAATGCTGACGAGTCGAAGCGACATTCAAATGCGCCCTTCATTTCCATGAAAGAAATGTACATTTATGACACTTCCACCCTACCATACCCAGAATCACTTGGCGTGCATATGAACGAAGGTGTTTAGAGGCATGTGAGAGTTCTGTGGAGGACGTTCACATTGAAATGTCAGTATTGTGTTTTTCATTTACTCAAAACCTAGCGAAAGTGTTTTAAAGCCAGGCTTTTTTATTTTTTAACATAAAGCCCACAAACAACTAAGACAGCCACTATATAAGGCAATGTCTTTTCCTTTCTTGTGTTTTTGAAGTGCTGTCATGCAAGAGATGTCTACAAATGTTTTAACCAAACTTTAGCACTTCAGTATTTTGTATGCATGTCCTGCTGTGTCATATTTTCTAATGTTTAGATTGCAAACCTGTCTTTTTTCATAAGTGTTTCCATTTTCTTTTGTGTTTAATACTATTCTGGAGAAAGTGAGCATGTGTTTTTGTTGTTAACAGGCATGGTTTATTTGTGAAGTGTCCTGAGACAGGTGAGTAGCGAGTGGACAGGAGGACATCCAACTCAAACAAATACA
>NW_024877361.1:0-1808 GCF_018340385.1 Cyprinus carpio
ACGAACAGGTTAAACACCAGGGAAGGCACTACACAGAAAATGGCGTGGAAGTGGCCACTATGGATGGTGGGGAGCAAAAGCGAGCCATCAACAGCCTTATCTACAAATGTGACATGCAGAAAATTGCGTGGCAGGTTGGAACAACAGCAGATGGCGGACCTCCCCGGCCTGCAGCAGAGCCTCCGGTATTTACCTATCAGGGGCTGGGCGTGTTTGGGCCTTGGGGAGTGCGTGTACGCGTGGGACCAGAGGTGGAATTGCTAACAGCAAGAGGTGGGCGATATTGTTCGCAGCTATGTCCACTAGAGCTAACCATTTGGAGGTGATTGAGTTTCCATGACTGCTTCCAAGCTTTTGCATAAATGCCCTCCGCAGGTTTTTCTCGATCAGGGGACCAGCAAAGCAGATTAGGTCAGATCAAGGGGACAAATTTTGTTGGGGCTACCAACGAGTTAAAGCTTCGCTGCCCCAGACGCTCAAGAGGACAGTAGTGTCAATGTATACCTACTCAGTCAAAGTGCACATGGTCTTTAACCCCCGCATGACTAGTCTAACATAGGGGAGGCAGTTGGGGCCGCGCATGATAGGAGCGGCATGGCATTATCCTGGATTCAATGTTGCTCCAAGAAGGGGAGGTCGAAGATTACCCATGAGGTCCTGTGCACATTGATGGCAGAGGTCATAGCCATAGTAACTCTAGGCCATTGATACCGGTCTCCCTCCAGACCGGAAGCGCCTCTAATACTTACTCCAACAATGCTGCTTACATAGAAAGGTGGGACTCCACCATTTGGTGCCTTCTGGGGAACTTCTCGGGATGCCAATCTATTGAAACATGCATGGAAGAAAGTTCAGGCATTAGCAGGACATCGCGTTCTGGGCAAGATGGATGGCTGGGTACCAGATACACACTTCAGATCAGACACAAAGTGGCAGCATACCAAAAAGCCAAATCTCACAGGATATAACATAGTGCTGCTAAAGGACAAACAAGCAAGAAGGCATGTGAATGGTCATCAATGGGGAGTATAGCAAAGAGCCTTTCAGGTGATGATGGGCTGCAGTTAGGAAGGTGGAAGGTATGAGGTGGCCTCCCACCAACCCCAGGACTGCACCAGAGACCAGTCTCTGAGGTGGATTCTACTCTTGAGTCAGAGGTTGTTTAGGTTAAAGTATATATGGCCTCCTACAGATGCCAAAGCGAGGGAGTGTGGAGTGTAATTAGTAAAGTTACAAGAGACTGTTTAATGTAAGAATGCCTTTATTTTGAAGGTGTGTTTTTATTTTGTAATTTAGATTTCCTGTTAGTGAGATCATTTCCTGTTGTGCTGTTGTTGCAGTCATATTGAAGAAGTACATGTTGTAGTTAATGCCATCTCCTATCCATCCGTCTTTGTTTGTTCATGGGGCATAGCGTCAGTGAGTATATGACCTGTTAATAACTTGAGACCCAATTAAGGAGTAATATATTATTTCCGTTTTGTGCTGAATATATTTTTGTTTATATCTGTATTTGTTATGTGTTTGTTATTTCAGTTTTACCTTTTCTTCATTAAAATTACCTGCCAAAGTACAACACATCGCCTGTTCATTGGAGGAAAACTTTTTGAAGGAACGAGTTTAGCTTGCTGTTTCATGTTAGATGAGAACAGTATAGAAAACATTCAGTCTGCCTGAAGGAAGACGTATATCATTGTAAGTTAAGTAACTGTTATTAGAGTAAAAAAAAACAAAAAACAAATCAAACACAGAAGCAACCTACACTCTCAGTGTTCTTTCACTGAAAAGTATGCATTTATTTATTTATT
>NW_024877362.1:0-941 GCF_018340385.1 Cyprinus carpio
TTAATATGCCTTTGGCATAACAAAATGTATAATTAAATCCTTTACACCTTTTACAGTGCATCATCATGCATTTGTATATATGCAATGCACATTAAATTACCTTTAAAGCCATTTAAAATAACAACACATAAACAATAATTTGCTCAGTTAACACTTTAACCTTTCCTGGTACAAGTGGCACAACAAAACAATTTCAGAAACAGTCAATGTAGACATTTTTACATCATTAAAGATTTCGGTCTTTTTAAACACTGAACTAAAAAAAAAAAAAAAAAATACACACCTCGCTCCGCTCACCAAGGGTGCAAACTTTAAACTTGCTGCTTCCTGAGTTAGCTGTTAGCTTGATGGTATCTGTGCTAAAACAGCACACAAATGTGTAGACATAAGACAAAGCAGCTTAACAAAACAATGTGAAAAAAAGGGAATTATATAATACATATGTCACTGAGCTTCTGACATGAGAGAAATCCCGACAAGTGTAACTGCTGATCGACAATACAGGTTTCTGGGCTCACAGCCTCAAACCCAATCACATAAGTTTGTGGGTCAGGGCTGGGTTAGTGGGTTAAGTCTAGTGGTTAGTGAGGCTAGGGCTAGCAGTTGTATAGTTAGAGGTTGGGGAGCTGAAGATGCAAGGGTTAGTATTGCAGCTAGGTATATATAGATAAAAGCAGGCAGGGTTAGGGGTTAGAGGTTAGGGTTAGAGTTAGAAGTTGGGTTAGGGGTTAGGGTTAGGGGTTAGGTTAGGCTGCTTATATAGGTAAAGCAGGTTTGCCTCAGTGATTCCCACCCTCGGTAGCATGTCGCGATCTGAGTAGTAGAAGCTTACCTGGCCGTATCTTTACTAAGCAGGAGGTCCGATGTGCACATATCTGGTGTCGTTTGGTTCAAGGGAAGCTGTGATCTTTCAGGGGTGGCGCAGATGTATGGAAGAGAAA
>NW_024877363.1:0-1710 GCF_018340385.1 Cyprinus carpio
TAGGTCACACTTGGGTGGTTTGGCTAAGGTGTTGCTAGGCGCTGGATGCTAGGTGTTCTGAGTGGTTGCTAGGTGGTTGCTATGGTAACTGGGGGTGGTTGCTAAGAGGTTACTAAGGTACTGGCTGGTTTTTTAAGCCGGCCAGGGTTGTTCTGGGTGGTTGCTAGGCGGTTTGCCTAGGCAGTTTCTAAGGTACTTGGGGTGGGTTGCTAAGGTGCTGCGCTGCTGGTTGCTAGGCGTGTTGCTGGGATGTGTTGCTAGGCAGTTGCTAAGGTACTTTGGGACCTGGTTTCTAAGGTGTTGTTAGGCAGTTGCTAGGCTGTTCTGGGTGGTTGCTATGCGTGTTGCCGCTAAGGTACTGGGTGGTTGCTAGGCAGTTGCTAAGGTACCTGGGGTGGTTGCTAAGGTGTTGCTAGGTGGTTGCTAGGCGGTTGCTATGGTAACCTGGGTGGTTGCTAGGCATTTGCTAAGGTACTTGGGGTGGTTTGCTAAGGTGTTGCGCTATGGTAACCTGGGTGGTTTGCTAGGCGGTTGCTAGGCAGTTACTAAGGTACTTTAGGTGGTTGCTAATGTGCTGCTAGGTAGGTTTGCTAGGGTGCTCTGGGTGGTTAAGCTAAGGCGGGTTGCTATGGTAACCAGGGTGATTTGCTATGCTGTTACTAGGTGGTTGGTAGTTGTCACAGATGGTCACTATGAAGTTTATATAGGAGTTCATAGCATGTTGTTAGCCAATTTGAGCACTTAGCTAATCACTATTAGCATGTAACTATTCCTGCCTTGCTTATGACTAACATGTTGGAATTCAGTTTGCTAGCATGAGTCAAAAAACCAACACGCCTTATTTCTCTGATGTTCTGATTCAGAGATATGTGTGTCTTTTAAGGCCGGTTGCTAGGGTACTCTGTTTGGTTGCTATGGAGTGGATTAGTGGCTGCCAATGATGATACTCAAAG
Source organism: Cyprinus carpio (assembly GCF_018340385.1). Taxonomy (NCBI): domain Eukaryota; kingdom Metazoa; phylum Chordata; class Actinopteri; order Cypriniformes; family Cyprinidae; genus Cyprinus; species Cyprinus carpio. Next base: position 954 of record NW_024877363.1, read on the forward strand.
GCTGCTTGCCAATATAAACCAACCCTCTTATGTCTGAGTACGATGTACTGGTTGCAGAGATATAATTTTGAAAAAGCGGTTGCTAGAGATTACTCTGTTTGGTTGCTAGGGAGTGGCTTGGCATCTGTCAGTGATGATACTCAAGGCTGCTTTGCCAATATAAACCAACCCCCCATGTCTGTACGATTTTCGGTTGGCAGATGTAAAGACTTTACTAAATGGATTGCTGGGGTACTCTGTTTGGTTCTTGAAGTGCCCTGGCAGCTCACCAGTGATAGTTCTGGTTGCTTGCCAGTCGTAAAACCAACCCCTATGTCTGTAATACTGATGTTCTGATGCAGAGATATAGATCTCGCAAAAACGGTTGCTAGGTACTCTGTTTGGTTGCTAGGGAGTGGGCCCTGCAGCAGCTGCCAAGTGATGATTCTCAAAAGGCTGCTTGACAATATATGCAAACCAACCCCCATGTCTACACATTGCTCTGATGCAGAGATATAGATCTTGCAAAAATAGGTTGCTAGGGGTACTGCGGATTGATATAAAGGCTGCTTGTCTGTATGTGAATGACATAAACCAGCTACGCTGCTGATATTTCAGATTTGAAGATATTCACTATGCTTTGGGTTGCTAAGGTGCTCTAAATGGTTTGCTAGGGCGTGGCTATGAAGTCTTGAATGTGACCGTGATTGGCTGGGTTTGCTGCCCAGAGTCAAGCGAGCCCGCCCTCATGTTTCTATGACACTTCATCCAAAGATAT
>NW_024877364.1:0-2337 GCF_018340385.1 Cyprinus carpio
TGTGTTTATGATCCTGACTAAGCTGGATTCAATAAATCCATCAGTATGAGAAAGCCACTTGTGTCTGTTGGTACCTGGAGGAATTACAGTGAAAACTCGAACCTGATCTGCATGCGGGTGGAGGCGAGGCGGCATGATCAAAGGAGCAGCAGTCTTGCCACAGCGTGATCGGCACGTGAACAGAGCAGGGAGCGCGCACGGGATCAAAGCACACGATTTGAAGAGCAACACTTTAAGATAAGACAATAAGATTTGTGGACACTCATAAGTTAAGGGTTTGTCTAAACAAGGAAAACGAAAACACAAGCTTATGGTTGATTAATCAAACTGTGAAAAGTGAAAGTAACGTTTTGCTATTCCTAGTTTTGTTTTATTGGGCTATTTGTAAAATTCTGTATTTTATGTGAACGGTTTAAATGTGAATAACTTTTATTTGAATACGTTTTGGGTATATTTAAGTTGACAGTAATTTAAGTTACATTCATATTACTGCATTAAGATTCAGTGTTAGCATTTTTATTTTATTCTGCCTTTTATTTTAACCCTGACTGCAGTCAGGGATGATTTTAGATTAACGTAAACGATTTTGCTTCGTTAGTGACAGTGAACAAGACGTTAAAATGACTGATCCAAATATACCATAAATAGTTGCAGAACCCCAGATGCAGTCTGGAAAAACCCAATGTACTGATCTTAGTGCAGCAGCAAGAATCAGTACAACTTAGAAGAAGTCAGAGAGTGAAAACACCACAGAAAAGGGATAGCATGCAGGATGGTAGAGGATTAAGGCTCCAGCAAAGATTTAACTACCAACTATGAAAATGGAGAACACGTGCAAAAGCATCCAGTTTCCCCTCTCTCAGAGCGGGGCCTTGAATAAGAGGCATACTTGAAGATGTGGCCAAAGGTGATGTTAGGGGTCTTTATTAGAATGTCGCAAAGTTTATGAAGGGGATTCATTAAACTCACTTTACCGGATCTCGAGGATGTCACGTCGCAGAGTATAGATCTGTGTGTGGAGATCTCAAGGTTTCCTGGTGGGCCAAGCAGCCCAGCCAGTTGGAAGGAAAGAGGAACGGGTGGCGAGGAAGCGAATTACACTAACAAACTGTAAGCAATAGAAGTCAAGCTCCTTCAACACCACTTTTAGGGCTCATCTGAGAGGGCATTCACATTGGTCCTCTATAAAAGCGTCAAGAAAGCCGCAGCAGAAGGCAACAGCGAAAGTCAAGAAGCTGTTCTCAAAAATAATGAAAGAACAAGAAACGGAACAGCAAGAATAGAAAAGACTAGAAGCTGAAGTCAGGGAAAAAGCGGTAGAACAAAAGGCATTGATTAGACAAAAGCGCTTAGAAAGAGACAGAAAGAGAATTAGATTAAGAATGCAGAGAAAGCTGAGCTGAAGCAAAGTTTAAGGAAGGCTCAGCTTGAAGCAGAGTACGCAGCTTACAGAAGAGACATGATGAAAAAGAAAAGAAAAGTACTGCACCTGGAAAGGTCAAAAGAATCTAAAAGCAGCACAAGCAAAGATGCAGGTTTATGACCAAATGAGGTGCAGAAGAAGCGCAAAAAAGATCTGATATGGCAAAGATTAACACTGCAGTGAGTAGCTTAGCGGTAGCAAACTACATCTCAGTAAATAAGTCCTTTTAAACTGCAGTCACTCCCCTACAAGTGATGGTACATCAGATCTTATTTAAAGAGATGCTAGCAAGTGCGCATTAAGTGCTAGCGTATCCCTGTTCGGGAACTACTGTGTTTTCTGGGGGATTCCTTAAGTTACGGTGACTGGAAGCTGTCATTTCCAAGCTGATGAATGAAAATATCCCAGACAAGGGAGAAAATATTCTACCTTGGAGATATGTAGATGGACTGGCTAAGAGGCGGTTGAAGGATATTTCATACTTGGACTGAATCTACATAGCCTTGGAAGATTCTGGATGAAAGATATGGAAATCCATTGCTACAATCGGCGAAAGCATAGAGATAAACTGCATGCATGGCCCAAAAATTACCTCGAAGACAGTTTCGAACTAAGAGACTTTGCAGATTTCTTGCGCAGTTGTGAAGCTGCTACAGCTCACATCAAGTCATTAGAGATCTTGAATGACTGCAATGAGAACCAAAAGATACTTTCCAAACTTCCAGACTGGCTTGCTGCTAGTTGGAACCGCAAAGTTATTGAAATTGAAGAACAAACAAATCAGTTTCCCACTTTCAGCCAGTTTGTTGAGTTTTTATCGAGAGAAGCCAAGATAGCCTGTAATCCTGTTACATCTTTACAGTCACTTAAACAATGTGAGCCTAACAAATCAGACAAACCGAAGCTTACAAAAC
>NW_024877365.1:0-1923 GCF_018340385.1 Cyprinus carpio
GTGGGGTGAGCTTAACGTAATCTTCATAAACTTTTGTGACATCTGCACAAAGACCTCTAACATCACCAATAATATCTTCAAGTATGTCTTTATTCAAGGGTTCTGTTTGAGAGAGGGGTAACTTGGATGCTTTTGCACGTGTTCTCCACTTTTCATAGTTGTAGGTTAAATCTTTGCTGGAGTCCTTTAATCCTCTCATCCTGCATTTCTCTTCCCTTTTCTGTGAGTGTTTTCACTCTCTGACTTCTTCTAAGTTGTACTGATTCTTGCTGCTCACTAAGATCAGTACATTGGGTTTCTTCAGACTGCATCTGGGGTTCTGCACTATTTAGTGGTATATTTGGATCAGTCATTTTAACGTCTTGTCACTTGTCACTAAACAGCAAAATCTTTACGTTAACTAAAAGTCATCCCTGTACTGCAGGCAGTTAAAATATAAAGGCAGAATAAAATAAAAATGTAACACTGAATCTTAATGCAGTAATATGAATGTAACTTAAATTACTAATCAGCAATGTCACCAAAGCGATGATGGAATAAAAAGTTATTCACATTTCAAACCGTTCACATAAAATAATAGAATTTTTACAAATAGCCCAATAAAACAAAAACTAGGAAGAGTAAACGTTACTTTCTACTCTTTTCACAGTTTGATTAATCAACCATAAACTTGTGTTTTTGTTTTCCTTGTTTAGACAAACCCTTAACTTATGAGTGTCCACAAATCTTGGCCAATGTCTTATGCTTAAAGTGCTGTGAAGTTCTTCAAATCGTGTACTTTGATCCCCATGCACTTGCTTTCCTGCAATTTGTCTACATTGCCACGTCACGCTTTGTGGCAAGACTGTTGCTCGCTGATCATGCCGTCTCGCCTCCACCACACATGCAGATCAGTTTCGAGTTTTCACTGTAATTCCTCTCCTCCAGGTACCAACACACAACAGACAAAGTGCTTTCTCATACTGATGGATTTATTGAATCCAGCTTAGTCAGGACTATGTAAACACAATCGTGAAACTATTAAAGCACAGAACAAACAATAATTAGCTTAAAGAAAGAAAACTAACAGATAAAACTATTTTGACAAATACAACATACAAAACATACCTCGTTGGCTGAGTACCGAGAGAGGAAATTAGTTTAAGTCTTTTTTCTTCTTCTTTTTGTTGATCTTATTTCTCTTATTAGCTTAGTGACCACACTTTAGTCATGCATCTTTCTTTCTCTAGAGAGATCGCTTCTTTCTTCTAGATAGCTAACTTCTTCTGTATTAACCTCTTCTCTGCATACGAAGCTCACTCTTAAGCTACAGCGCCCCTAGTGGCACTTAACGGTAATAATAATAAAATACAGAAAATGAATAGAAACGCAAATGTGGCAGTAACAAGGGGTGTGACAATTCACTTAGCTCACGTGATGAGACAAAATACAGATAGCCTACTTGTTTCAATAGAACGGACAATATTTTTTAACACTATTTTTTTATTTTTTATTCCAGTGGCAAAATATTTGTCTTTAATTGCAAAGAGTAAAACAATGCAGCTGTATTTAGAAATATTTTAACTAATCTAGGGCTGTAACTAATGTATTTTGGTAATCAAGTAATCTACTGATTATTTTAACAACTGAGTAATTATATATATATATATATATATATATATATATATATATATATATATATATATATATATATATAATATTAGTAACACAAACAGACCTAAGTTAAAAAAAAAGGCTTTAGTATGACTATTTATATATAAACTAACGATGAGGCAATAATAATTGGCTTAAATAAAATATCAAAACCAAAAAAATTACATGATTGTACTGAACAACACCGTTAGAATACATAATGTAATAAGCCTTTACATATCATGAACATAACCAACTTAAACGATATACTCCAACCAAAATGAAAATTTG
>NW_024877366.1:0-1675 GCF_018340385.1 Cyprinus carpio
GTGGAGTAAGCCCTTGTGGCTAATCGGCTAGCTGCTCGGCTTAACCGAGGTTGTGGTTCGAGCCCACCCAGGGACGAAGGAAGCTTTCAAGCTGCCGTTCCGCCGTGTGTCGGCAAACACAGAATTTGGCCGACGACGTGTCCGCCAATCCATGCGGAGCAGCATTCGTGAGCCCCTTTGAGCCGCTGACAGCTTTGTCATTGCCTTGTGTTAAGAGAAGACAAAGGTGGTAGTTTTGGCGCTTCTAAGTCAGTTCACTTGCTGTGGCTGTACACGAGTGTTCATACTTTGTTCCGGAGGTGGAGTACCTGTGTTCCAGGAGTCCTGCTCAAAACTCTCTAGGAGTACCACAAAATGCCACGAAAATAGTTGTATGTATGCACACAGCGGACAGAACTCCATGCTGATTTTGGGAAGTTGCCTGAACTTGTAGCCTCAGGAGTTTGGACAAGTAGGTCAATCGATTTACGACTCCAGTAGCATCTTTGTTTTCTAGCTGGTTGGAGGTTGGGTCCTCCAACTCTGCTGTATGGCACACTTTTTGCCTTTTGACATTAGGAGCGCTTGCATTCGAAAAAATCGCTCTCTCTGAAACGGAATTTCGAACTCCTGTTTTTGATTGTATGTTATCATTCTGCTTTGCTTGTTCAAACTGTGATCCCCAGCAACAGGCATGGCTAAACAAACAAAGGACACTTAGGCTGGGTGTCCAAACCCTGTCTGAGGGCCACTGTCCCGAAGTTTACCCAGCCAGCTCCAACAGACCCGGCCCGGAAGTTTCAGCCCGTTTCAAGAGCTTTGATTGCTGCTTCAGGTGTGTTTCATTGGGCTTGAGCTAAGCTCGGGCAGGACAAGGACCCTCCAGGACTGAGCTTGACCCCCCTGCTCTAAGCCTACTGTTAGGCTTAACCCCAGTTTTACCCAAGAGGTTTTCAAGACTGTGGACCAGCCCGGGGGCAGTCCGTCGCAAGGTGCCACCAGTCTCTGTGGCGCTAATCGCTAGCTGCTCGCTGTTAACCCAGTTGGTGGTTCGAGCCCACCAGGGACGGCGAAGCTTTCGCTGCCTTTCCTCCGCCGCAGGCTCGCAAACACAGAATTTAGCAGACGAGACATCGTGGTCTCGCTTAACGCGATGCGGAGCAGCATTCGTGAGCTTCTCCCCTTTTGAGCGCCAAGCATAGCTTTGTCAGTTGTCTTGTGTTAAGAGAAGATGAAGTGGGTGGTAGCGAAGTTGTTTCTGTCAGCTCAATTTTGCTGTGGCGGTACACGGAGTGTTCATGTTTTTGTTCTGGAGGTGGAGGCCTGTGTTCACGGGAGGTCCTGCTCAAAACTCCTCTAGGAGTACCCACAAAATGCCACGAAAATAGTTGTATGTATGCACACAGCGGGACAGAACTCCATGCCTGGATTTTTTTTGGGAAGTTGCCTGAACTCCTTAGCCTCTCAGGAGTTTGGACAAGAGGTCAACCGATTTTGTCACACCTCCTAGTAGCATCTTTGTATTTTTCAGTCACGGGCTGGAGGTTGGGTCCTCCAATTTTTGCTGTATGGCACACTTTGCCTTTTTGGACATTAGGAGCTGCTGTATCTAGTGACCGCTTCTCTGAAACGGAATTTTAACTCCTGGTTTTGATTGTGCATGCATCGCCTGCTCTGCTTGTTCAAACTGTGATCC
>NW_024877367.1:0-3699 GCF_018340385.1 Cyprinus carpio
GTATCTGTCAAGACAGATGGCTTTCATTGCTGTAACTATTGAGTTTTTGCATTGTGATTCTTTAGGAAATCCTCTTTGTGCACATGCAGAATTTTGGTGAAATTAGGGGTAAATGTAACAGGTGTTATATAAATTTATTAATTCTCACACAAAATCCCTCCCTTTGTTATATTATCAATTGTTTTTATTAGGGCTCAAGCCTGGAGGGCGAAGAGCCCTATTGTTTTCCTTAGGATTATTTTTTTTTTTTTTTTTTTTATTTATTCCTCTAATTTTTTTCCAAGGGTTCGGGGGCTTTTGGGGCCCTTAACATGCTTAAAAAGTCTTGAAAATTGGCACACACCTTGGAATCTTTACGGCCATTAGGGCCGGCATCGACACACGAGCGGCACAGGGGCTCTACAGCGCCCCCTGGAATATTGAGGGCCATATATCATATCATACATTTGCACGTATACATATGAAACTCGGTACACATGTAGATCTCATCAAACCAAACAACTTTCGCACTGCATGTCATAAGTTCACCAACATGGAAGTTGGCTATTTAGGTTTTATGAAAACACATGCTCTGGAATTTGATATACTCCTCTGAGGAACTCCCAACCCGCTTGCCACAAAACTCAGTGAACATGATCTCAAGACATTGGGGATTAAATTCAGTTTATACTTGATATCTCGAACGGTTTGTCCGCGGCGAGTATGCTGAAATTATGCCGAGAAATGATAAACAGGAAATGTCTAATAACATTCACATACATTACCTGATTTTGATCAAACGTCATCAGTTTGTTCGTTGTATGATGCCGACCTATATGTGACTATTAGAGTCAGTTAGTGCCACCAACTGGCAGCAGGAAGTGTAAGCCATTTTCTTAAATGCTTTGAATTCAGCATCTATTTTTACTCGATTTGCTAAACTTCATCATCAGAATTATGATAAACACGGCCGATGTAAATCTGTTGTGGGATATTGATATTTCAACATAAGGCAGCCGCAAGTTACATAACGCCTCAAACTTGAATATTCTATTCTGGTGATTTTGAGGCAGATAACATGCTCTCAGAATTACATAAAACTCAATACACATATCAGTATAAAATAGACAGACAATGGAAAAAGCTCATGAAGGGGCTGGAGTACTCTATAGCCACCTTTGTCAAAAGTGAGGGGGTTAGTTTAGGCTACAGACACCAAAACTCGGTACATAAATCTGTTCTTATCAAGATCGGATAAACTTTCTAATTCATAGTCATCAGCTACTTTATTTTTTGAACAGGAGGTTGGCGTAAGATATTGATTTGAATATGGATTTGAAAATATAGTTGTGAATTAATGTATACCGCTCAGAGGGAGCACTACAGTATACACACCTCAAACTTTGTCTACATGATGCCAAACATTGAGTGAAACTTAAATTGGCACGGATTTTGGATAGCTTGAACTGTTTTTATTTATTATTGAAATAACAGTAAAAAGTAAACTGCAGCTTAAAGAGTGGAGCCTCCAAACACTTCAAATTTTTATATATAGAGGACAAGTCATTCTGAGCAATATGCATAGTTTCACGACTTTACAATGCTCTATGAATAACAGAAAATTAATTAAAAACTGTCAGTCATCTGATCTCACTCCCCTGAGGCCACTCTCTCTGTGTGAGTGAAGGGAGGGGCTCTGATGACTCTGCCATTGCCCTTTGAAGAATGTGTGTGTGTTGAGAGTATGTGTTGACTGGGGGATGGGCTTCGTGGCAGAGAAAGAGAGAGAGAGAGAGAGAGAGAGACTTAAACATCTCTTTAATCACCAGAAAAAAATCAGCATTTTAAATTGATATTGCTTTTATGTTGTTGCTAATGGTGTTTTTTTTTTTTTCAAAAAATCATAGACTGCATAGTCTTCACTGTTTAAAACTAAATATAGATTAATCGTTTCTGATGTTACAAAGGTTATTTAGGTGTTTTTTTTTTTTCAAAAAATCAGAAACAAAAATCAAATGTAAATAACTCAAATAGTCTTCACCGTTTAAAAAACCAACAGATTAATCATTTTTGATGTTACAAAGGTTATTTAGTCAGAAGCAGTGAAAGCACTTGTATTTTTTCTTGACAAAGCATTAGATTTATTATTAGTTTGAGCCACTTTAAGAACCAATCACGGTTTAATATACACATGTCTTTTCTTTCGAACTGTTAACGCAAGAAATATGCTCAACTGACCTGCACATTCCCAAAACGCCATTTAGATGTAATTATGTATTTATTGATCCATGCACAAAAAAAGCCGAAGATAGTTTCAGTTTAGTATTCAAGCGCAGGCCGTCTGTGCATGCACGCGCTCAGATGTGTGCGCGGTGAAAACTTGACACAGCGTTACAACATTCCGCCGAACAATCCCGAAGGTCTTAACATGCTCACCTTATTGCCTTATAACGAGGTCCTAATCCGGTGAGAGTTTGAACCGTAGCCTTAAGTCGTTGGACGGACATTATGTGCAAATGTAGACAGTGCCAAGCCGCTCATTTATATAACAGATATCTATATTGTATCGGTAAGCATCGATGATATCGATCCATATCGCATTAATCAATACACCCCTAATATATCAAATGTAAATAACTGCATAGTCTTCTTGCTCGTTTAAAAACTTAAATATAGATTAATCGTTTGATTTTATTAAAGGTTATTTAGGTAGCGTTTTAGGTGGTGCTATCGAATGCATCGATCCATATCGATGCAAATCAATACACTCTCAATATAGGCTATATATATATATATATATATATATATATATATATATATATATATATATATATATATATATATATATATATATATATATATATATATATATATATAAATTGCATAGGTTTACACACAATAATAATACTCTCAAACCCATTTAAATACTGACCTATGACATCCTGTGACATGACATGTATCTGAATTTACACAAACCATGATGTAACAGTAAAAACAGTTCAGCTCACAGAGATGAAGACTTAGCTAATGTCAAAAATATTTCACAAATGCTTATAGATCAATAAAATCATTAAAATGCTGTGCACGGCGCATCACATATTAGGTGACTTGATATTTGATGATATTTTCTTTTCCAGCACATTTTTCCAATTCCACATCCCATCAGTCTTAATAACTACTATACATTTGGTATTTGATCATTTATGAAAGTGATATATATAATTGTCCATATTACGGCTGGAAGTGAAAACTGCTTATATTCAGGAGTGCTGAATTATTAGGCATGTTTTCTTTTACTGATAAAATTAGCCAAAAAAATAGCATCCTGTTCTGCAGATGTTATAACATATCTGTAGGAAAGTCTTTTCCTTTAGTTTCAATTTCATATTTTACCACCAGAGGGTGCGTGAGATCTTTCTATTTTACTGATACCTATACACCTTCCCTTTTTAAGCATTACCTGAGCTATATACACCACGCTGCAGCGGGGTCAATGTGATAAACTCAACTTTAAAGCCAGCGCTCATGCGAAAAGTAAGTCGATTTTGCATTCTCTAGCCGGAAACATGAATGCGCCATTAATGTTGATGTTATTGTGTTGATGATACACTAATCTTGTAAGCCGTGATATCTCCGCGACAGTGCATTGGGTTATTTGTTAATTTATGTTGGGAAACCAACATGCTAGTATCACAGACACATGCTGTAATGTGTTGTTGT
>NW_024877368.1:0-3554 GCF_018340385.1 Cyprinus carpio
GCAAAGCAAAGATTCAGCTACACCCATTCAGTTCAATCTGGAGCACTGATTCACTTCAAAACAAGAAAAAGAGAAAAACCAAACCGAAAAACAACAGACGCTTTTGCAGGTTCAGTAAAAAGTTGGCTTACATATTTAGTATTTGCGGGATCGAGATATTCAAATCATTTGCCCCTTGAATCTCTTTTACTTGGTCAGGAAATGTCTTTTGCATTTACCTTTCAAATCCTGCAGAAACCCTGAGTCCTCCCTTCTTCACAGTTCAGAGCTTCATTAGAACAACATCTTTTCTCGTAAAAACGATGTTGCGTCATAGCATCTATATTTTCAATTCCAGCCTTTGTGGACAATTATTTATTTTACGTTTGCACATCAGGAGCCGCCATCAATGCGCGGAGTATTGAAATAGCATTGGAATTGAACTCCTCGTTCACTTTCACTTTTGATTTCGCGAATCACGCACTCTGTGTAAAGAACACATCTTACAGTGCTGTATAATAATTAAACACGGGGTGATATTCTGATTGTTTTTTCTCAAGCACATTTTACCAATTCTGAACCACATCAATCTTACAACTATAATTATATATCACTTTACAAATGATTAAATTAATAATTACATTTGTTATTCAGGTGTTTCCTCAGGGATGGAGGTGAGGTTACACGCTCTCCTGCTTGACGCCAGCATCATCATCATGTTTGATCAGCTGTGTTCACGGTGACGACGGGGCATCTGGAGCGGCACAGTCGAAGTGAGCTGCTTCCTCATTATATGTGACCCTGGAGCACATTTTGTAGGAATAAACAACAATACATTGTATGAGTCACAATTATCCATTTCTCTTTATGTCAAAAATCATTAGATATTAAGTAAAGATCATATGTTCCTTGAAGATATTTTTGTAAATGTCCTACCGTAAATATATCAAAACTTAATTTGTGCTTAGTAATTATGCATCGCTTAAGAACTTAATTTGAACAACTTTAAAGATGATTTTCTCAATATTTAGATTTTTTTGCTCCCTCAGATTCCAGATTTTCAAATAGTTGTATCTCAGACAAATATTGTCCTCCTAACAAACCACACATCAATGGAGAGATTATTTATTCAGCTTTATGATGTAGAAATCTACATTTTCAAAAACATTGACCCTATGACTGGTTTTGTGTGCTCCAGGGTCACATTTGCTCGTGGTATCATTTGCTGACTGATATGTGTGTTTGTTTGTTTCTCTGTGTGTGTGTGTGTGTGTGTGTGTGTGTGTTTGTTTGTTTCTCTGTGTGTGTGTGTTTGTGTGTGTGTGTCTGTGTTTCTCTGTGTGTGTGTGTGTGTGTGTGTGTTTGTGTGTGTGTGTGTTTGTTTCTCTGTGTGTGTGTGTGTGTGTTTGTTTCTCTGTGTGTGTGTGTGTTTGTTTCTCTGTGTGTGTGTGTGTGTGTGTGTGTTTGTTTCTCTGTGTGTGTGTGTGTGTGTGTTTGTTTCTCTGTGTTGTGTGTTTGTTTCTCTGTGTGTGTGTGTGTGTGTGTGTGTGTGTGTGTGTGTTTGTTTCTCTGTGTGTGTGTGTGTGTGTGTTTGTTTCTCTGTGTGTGTGTGTTTGTGTGTGTGTGTGTGTGTGTGTGTGTGTGTGTGTGTTTGTTTCTCTGTGTGTGTGTGTGTGTGTGTTGTTTCTCTGTGTGTGTGTGTGTGTGTCTGTGTTTCTGTGTGGGGTGTGTGTGTGTGTGTGTGTGTGTGTGTGTGTTTGTTTCTCTGTGTGTGTGTGTGTGTGTGTGTGTGTGTGTGTTTCTCTGTGTGTGTGTGCTTGTGTGTGTGTGTGTTTGTTTCTCTGTGTGTGTGTGTTTGTGTGTGTGTGTGTGTGTGTGTTTGTTTCTCTGTGTGTGTGTGTGTGTGTGTTTGTTTCTCTGTGTGTGTGTGTTTGTGTGTGTGTGTGTGTGTGTGTTTGTTTCTCTGTGTGTGTGTGTTTCTGTGTGTGTGTGTGTGTGTGTGTGTTTGTTTCTCTGTGTGTGTGTGTGTGTGTGTTTGTTTCTGTGTGTGTGTGTGTTTGTGTGTGTGTGTGTGTGTGTTTGTTTCTCTGTGTGTGTGTGTTTGTGTTTTCTGTGTGTGTGAAGCTTGTTTCTCTGTGTGTGTGTGTCTGTCTGTGTATATGTGTGTGTTTGTTTCTGTGTGTGTGTGTGTGTGTGTTTGTTTCTGTGTGTGTGTGTGTGTGTGTGTGTGTGTGTGTCCAGGCGAAGCAGGTCAAAGGGTCCGTATGACTCCACTGATGGACGCTTCTGGACGGCAGCGCCAGCTCGCCTACTCTCCTCTGAAGGTGCTGCTGTTTGTGGCCATGATGTGCGTGATGCTGGTGCCTATGTACTTCTTTCTACCGCTGGCTGGGTGAGTCCTGCTGCCTTTATAATATTACTGTTAGGAAGTGAAGGATGAGACTGGACTGATGCTTGTTTCTCCTGCAGTTTATGTGATTATCGCCATATTCTGCCTGGCATCAGCCTCATGCTTATAACTGCCTGATTCACTGATGACGGCACTGGGCTGCAGCACTCAGGTCAGAAAAGACACACACACACACACACACACACACATACACACCTCACAGACACACACACACACACACCTCACAGACACACACACACACACTCACAGACAAACCCATCGGGTGACAGAATGGAGAAAAACCTTGGGAGAAACCAGGCTCCGCTCCCTTCTGGCCAGTCCACACCAACACCTCTGCAGTATGAAATTACTCATTATCCAATGTTTTATATCAACTATGCATTCTGTTAGTTTTTTCCTCAAGCATGGGCTTAAGAATATAGAGATTGAGTATCATCAGCATAACAGTGGAAAGCTAACACCGTGGTTTCCTGGATATCTCCCAAAGGTAACATAAAGGCGGAAGAGTAACGGCCCTAGTAACTGAGCCTTCCTTGAGGTACTCCATAATGCACTTGTGAACGAGATGAAGGATACCCCTTCATCTCACTTCTGCTACTTAATTGATGGCGGGGTCATATAAGTACGATTTTAAACCATGCTAATGCACTTCCATTAATGCCAACAAAGTGTTCTAGTCTATGCAAAAAGAATAGTGTGGTTACTAGTGCTCAATCGCAGTACTAAAAGATCCAAGAGCACTAATAGGAGGAGGATGCCAACTCACGCATCAGATGATAAGAGCAGGTCATTTTGTAACTCTAAGGAGAGCAGTCCCAGCAATTTCAGGATAATGGGTCTAAATCCTGACTGGAAATCCTCGGGCCACAGACGCAATTTTCTGGTTAGAAGGAATATAATTACAGGAGGGGATACTACCTTTCTAGTATCTTTTGAAAGAAAAGGGAGGATCATGGGAGATCGGCTCCACAATTAATCCAGTTCTTTGGGGGTCAAGTTGTGGTTTTTGATGAGAGGCTTAATAACAGCCAGTTTGGCGAAGGTTTTTAGGGGACATACCCTACTAACAATGAGGAATTAATAATAGTCAGAAGAGGATCTATGACTTCTGAAGCACCTCTTTAGGAGCTTAGATGTAATAGGGTCTAACATACATGTTGTTGGT
>NW_024877369.1:0-2166 GCF_018340385.1 Cyprinus carpio
TTAGAAGCTTTAACATAAGATTATGAGCATAAAACTCCAAACACATTAAAATCAGTCTTTTTGCATTGCAAATATCATACATTTACATTTGTTAGAAACATCTTTCACGTGAACACGGTTTAGTCTTAACATTGCATAAACCATCTTTCTCTTACAGAAGCTCAAACAACTTCATGAGTATAAAGCTCCTAACACATTAAAAATATGTCTTCCTGCATTGCAAATAACATTTCCTATCATTTTTAGGACGAGCTTTCATCTGGACAAGCTTTAGTCTTAACATTGTATTGAATTAACTTTCTCTCACAGAGGATAAGATTTCTCAACATATGTGGACTTCTCATTCTCTCTCTATTTGATTAGATGCACTAACATAATGTTACAGCTCTCTAATTCAATAAAACTAAGATTCCTGTAATTTTAGAAGCTCTAGTATAACATCAACGGTGCAAAACTCCTAACACATTAAAATCAATCTTTCTGCATTGCCTTTGAATCTTAACATTGCATAAACCAACTCTACTCTCTAAAAAGAGAAAGAAGGTTTTCAGCATATGAGTGATTGCATTCTTTTTATTTGTTTAATTGCACTAACACAGTGTTGCTGTTCAAATAAGCACTAAACTAGGCTTCTTGTGCTTAGAGGCTCTAACCTAACTTCATGAGATTATAACTCCTAACACATTAAAATCAATCTTTCTGTATTGCAAATATAATTACTTTTCATTGGTTAGAAGCATGTTTCATGTGGACACGCTTTTAGTCTTAATACTGCATGAACCAACATTCTCTTACAAGAGAAAGGTTTTCAGCATATGATGGCTTGAATTCTTCTCATTTCTTTAGTTGCACTAACTTAATTTTACTGTTCTCAGAAGCACTTATCTATCCTTCTTGTGCTCAGAGGCTCTATCCTAACTTCATGAATACAAAACTACTAACACATTAAAACCTGTCTTTAAGCATTGCAAAATAACATTTCATTTCATGTTCGAAACATGTTTCATGTGGGCCAGCTTTAGTGTTAACACTGCATAAACCAACTTTCTCTTACAGAGAATGAAGGTTTCAGCATATGAGGACTTGCATTCTCTTCAGTTGTTTAGTTGCACTAACACAATGTTACTGTTCTCAGAAGCAACACTCCTAACACAATAAAATCTTTCTGCATGGCAAATATCATATATTTACATTTGTTAGAAACATATTTCAAGTGGGCAAGCTTTAGTCTTAAAATTGCATAAACCAACTTTCTCTTACAGAGAACAGAAAACAGTATTACTGTTCACAAAATCACTTATCTAAGCTTAATGTCCATTAAACATTTTAAAATATGTCTTTCTGCATTGCAAATAACATTTCCTTTCACTTGTTAGAGACCTCATTCTTTCAGTCTTAACATTGAGAAGAGAAAGAAGGTTTTCAGCATATAAGAGCTTCATTCTCTTCATTTTGTTTTAGTTGCTATATCTTTACAATGTTACTGTTTTCAGAAGCACTTATCTATCCTTCTTTGTGCTCAGAGGCTCTTTCTTCTTCATGAATATAAAACTACTAACACATTAAAATCTGTCTTTCTGCATTCCAAATAGCAATTACCCTCATATGTTAGAAAGCAGCTTTCTTGTGGGCATGCTTTAGTCTAACATTGCACAAACCAGATTTCACTTACGCAGAAATAATGTTGTCAGCATACGTGGACTTGCATTCTCTTCATTTGTTTACTTACTCTGACATAATGTTACTGTTCCCTGAATCATTAAACTAAGATTCTAAAGAAGCTCTAACATAACATTATGAGCATAAAACTCTAACACATTAAAATGTGTCTACCTGCATTGCAAATAACATTTCTTTTCACTTGTTAGAAACATCCTTTGTCATTTCTTTAGTTGCACTAAAACAGTATTACTGTTCACAAAATCACTTATCTAAGCTTAATGTCCATTAAACATTTTTAAATATGTCTTTCTGCATTGCAAATAACATTCTTTCACTTGTTAGAACCTCATTCAAGTGGGCAAGCTTCAGTCTTAAC
Source organism: Cyprinus carpio (assembly GCF_018340385.1). Taxonomy (NCBI): domain Eukaryota; kingdom Metazoa; phylum Chordata; class Actinopteri; order Cypriniformes; family Cyprinidae; genus Cyprinus; species Cyprinus carpio. Next base: position 2,039 of record NW_024877369.1, read on the forward strand.
ATTGCATAAACCAACTTTCTCTCACAGAGAGAAAGAAGGTTTTCAGCATATAAGGGCTTTTGCATTCTTCATTTGTTTACTTGTACTAACACAATGTTACTGTTCTCAGGAAGATCTAACCTTCTTGT
>NW_024877370.1:0-1801 GCF_018340385.1 Cyprinus carpio
GTAAGAGAATGTTGGTTCATGGCATTAAGACTAAAGCGTGTCCACATGAAACATGCTTCTCAACCAATCGAAATAGTAATTATATTTGCAATACAGAAAGATTGATTTTAATGTGTTAGGAGTTGTAACTTCATGAAGTTGAAGCTCAGAGCCTCTAAGCACAAGAATACTAGTTTAGATACTTATTTGAACAGCAACACTGTGTTAGGCGCAATTAAACAAAATAAAAAGAATGCAATCACTCATATACTGAAAAACCTTCTTTCTCTGTTAGAGAGAGTTGGTTATGCAACAAGTTGAGATTCAAAGCTTTCCCATGACAGCCATGTATCTAAACATGAAACGGTAAAATGTTGCACTTTGCAATGAAGAAGACAGATTTTAATGTGTTAGGAGTTTTATACTGTTGATGTTATGTTAGAGCTTCTAAACACAGGAATCTTAGTTTATTGAATTAGAGAGCTGTAACATTATGTTAGTGCATCTAATCAAATGAAGAGAATGAAAGTCCACATATGTTGAAAATCTTTTCTCTCTGTGAGAGAAAGTTGGTTCATGCAATGTTAAGACTAAAGCTTGTCCAGATGAAAGCTCGTCTTAAAAAAATGATAGGAAATGTTATTTGCAATGCAGGAAGACATATTTTAATGTGTTAGGAGCTTTATACTCATGAAGTTGTTTGAGCTTCTGTAAAGAGAAAGATGGTTTATGCAATGTTAAGACTAAACCGTGTTCACGTGAAAGATGTTTCTAACAAATGTAAATGTATGATATTTGCAATGCAAAAGACTGATTTTAATGTGTTTGGAGTTTTATGCTCATAATCTTATGTTAAAGCTTCTAAGCACAAGAAGGTTAGATAAGTGCTTCTGAGAACAGTAACATTGTGTTATTGCAAGTAAACAAATGAAGAGAATGCAAGCCCTTATATGCTGAAAACCTTCTTTCTCTGTGAGAGAAAGTTGTTTTATGCAATGTTAAGACTGAAGCTTGCCCACTTGAAATGAGTTTTCTAACAAGTGAAAGGAAATGTTATTTGCAATGCAGAAAGACATATTTTAAAATGTTTAATGGACATTAAGCTTAGATAAGTGATTTTGTAGAACAGTAAATACTGTTTTAGTGCAACTAAAGAAATGACAAGATTGCAAGCCATCATTATGCTGAAAAACCTTTCTCTTGTAAGTGAATGTTAGTTCATGCAGTGTTAAGACTAGCTTGCCCACATGAAGGATGTTTCTAACAAGTGAAAAGAAATGTTATTTGCAATGCAATTTAGACACATTTTTAATGTGTTAGAGTTTATACTCATAATGTTATGTTTAGAGCTTCTTAGAATCTTAGTTTCTGACAACATTATTTCTCAAGTAAACGTAAGTGAAATCTGGTTTGTGCAATGTTAAAGCAACTAAGAAAAGCTTGCCCACATTAAAGATGTATAACAAAGAATGTAATCCTCATATGTCAAAAACCTTCTTTCTCTGTAAGAGAAAGTTGGTTTATCTGGTACAAGACTAAAAAGCTTGCCCACTTGAAATATGTTTCCTAACAAATGTAATATGATATTTGCCATGCAGAAAGATTTTTATTGTGTTAGGAGTGTTGCTTCTGAGAACAATGGCATTTGTGTTAGTGCAGCTAAACAACTGAAGAGAATGCAAATCCTCATATGCTGAAACCTTCATTCTCTGTAAGAGAGAAAGTTAGTTTTATGCAGTGTGCTTTTTACTAAACTGGCCCACATGAAACATGTTTCGAACATGAGTAGAAATGTTATTTGCAATGCTTAAAGACAGGTTTT
>NW_024877371.1:0-1820 GCF_018340385.1 Cyprinus carpio
GAAGTTATAAGTCGAAGCTCTTCTTTAATTATGTCTGCCAATTCAAAGCCAAGGGCCGCAGCACAAAGTCGAGCCGTGGTGGAACAAATCTGTGAGGGGATGAGGAGCCCGCTTTGCCCCTTTCCCCTGAGGAAGCCAATGTGAGTGTGTCCATTTTTTTCTGTTGCTTTGAGATAAGCCACTGCTGATATGGCCATGGTGGAGGCATCGGAGAAGATGCAGAGTTCTCTGTGTTTTGTGGAGCACAAGGAAACTGGCACATAGGGTCTGTCAATTTGAAGCTGCTCAAGCTCACAGGTGAGTCCGTCCAAATTCTCCACTGTTCCTCTTTCGGCGCTGGCAGAGGAGCGTCCCATTCAGCTTGCTGGCAGACAGCTCCCTGACTAAGACCTTCTTTGATTGTGACAGGTGCTACAAACCCAGGGGGTCGTAAAGTCCATTGACTGTAGACAGGATTCCCCTTCAGTAAATGGCTTCTTTCTCTAGATACACGGAACGTGAACGTGTCTGACTGCAAGTTCCAGGTGAGTCCCGAAACTCCGCTGCAATGGCAAGGGATCAACAGTTAGCTCTAGATCCACCAAGTCTTTGGCTCGCTCCTCAGGGGGAAAGGCATCCATCCAGTACTGACTGTAGAGGCTATTTTGTGTAACTTGATGCTTGACTCTGCTAAAATCTCCTTTGTGTTTTTCAATTACAGCTGATGGCCTTTTTGGCCATTAGGGAATGAGGACAGCCATCGCTCGACATAAAGGAAATTTCTCATGGCAGACTGTGTAGCTTCACTGTTCCGTTCCTTTACTCCATGCAGGGCTGCTCTTCTCAGGCCATAGATAAGCTGCAGGAAGGAGGTTGCCAAAAGCGTGCACTTTCTATGTACGATACTCGAGAAGTAATGTGTTTGTTTTGGGCTGTTGTCAGCCCGAACCACAAAAATCGTAGAAAATCACTTCCATGATCTCTATGGACAATGGGGCTATAGAACATCCGCTGACATCCGGCAGTTACTTCTACAAGCTCCCTTCTGTGAAAACGCATGAGGAACCCCAGCAGGGTACGCAGCGGTCCGCGTCGGGCCCACTGAGGAAAACGCCATTATGGAGAGATGCCTTCGCGTTTTTGCACTGGAACTCAAACACTACATCGAGTCGCATTATTCTTCTCTGTGGATGATAAAACACTCGGTCATTGCAGGGTACCAAGTATTTTCTTGCTGTGGGCCTTGTGTGCTGGAAGTAACCTCCACTTGATCAGCATCGGGAAACATTTGCTTGCATGAAGCTTTCGAAGAAGGTTCCTTCGGCGCTATGTTTTCTCCAGCATGGCAGAGGGGAGGCTGAAAGGGCATTGATGTAGTAGATGTTGTCTGCTGTTGCAGACGGAGTCTGTTTACGCCAGCCGGCGCGTGTGCTACCCAGCAGTTTGCTTCGTCTATGTAGACTTCCTTATCCATGAGATCAAGGAACAAACTCATCTTCGATGGACAGGCCAAGCTGATCGTCGCGTTGTGTTCTTTGAAACACGTCTCTGCCCAGACTATCTGCTTTATTGGCTGCATGAGACACACATGGAAAGGTGTGGGGTGGTACAGCGCTGTCAATCTTCTCTCTGACCATTAAGTTGCTGATGCATGGGTTAAAGGATGGAGTGACGTCCGCTTGTCAGCACACTGGTTCTGAAGACGTGGCAGTTGTGGTTTTATGTGCTCTTCCCAGACACACTTCTCCGATTATCACCCATCCAAGTCGAGTCGCTGAGCAAACGGTGCTTGTGTGGCCCCTTACATTGTTCACGCATTTGTGCAGCGTATTATGTCCGCC
>NW_024877372.1:0-1807 GCF_018340385.1 Cyprinus carpio
GAAGATCATCGTGATTTTCTCACGATTTTTGTGGTTCAAAGGGCAACAACCCAAACAAACACATTACCCAATTCGCCTTGAAAGTGCACGTTTTTGGCAACTCTCCTTCCTGCAGTAGCCATCTATGGCCTGAAGAGCAGCCCTGCATGGGTAAAGGCGGAACAGTGAAGCTACACAGTTAGGTCGCGAAATTTCTATAATAGATGATGGGCTGTCTCATTCCACCGGCGAAAAGGCCATCGCTGTACTGAAAGAAAACACAAAGGAGATGTTAGCAGAATCAAGCATCAAGTTACACAAAATAGCCTCTAACAGTGGTACTGTGATGGATGCCTTTCCCCCTGTGTGGCGGGCCAAGACGAGGGTGGATCTAGAGGCTAACTGTTGACCTTGCCATTGCAGCGGAGTTTGGGACTCACCTGTGGAACTTTGCAGTCAGACCGTTCCGTTCCGTGTATCTAGAGAAAAGAAAAAAAGCCCTGTACTAGAAGGGGAACATCCTGTCTCTACAGTTCAATGGACTTTACGACCTACAAGTTTCTTAGCACCTGTCACAATCAAAGGAACAGTCTTAGTCAGGGAGCTGTCTGCCGAGCAAGCCTGAATGGGACGCTCCTCTGCCAGCGCCGAAAGAGGAACAGTGAGAATGTGGACGGACTCACTCTGTGAGCTTGAGCAGCTTCAAATTGACAGACCCTATGTGCCAGTTTCCTTGTGCTCCACAAAACACAGAGAACTCTGCATCTTCTCCGATGCCTCCACCATGGCCATATCAGCAGTTTGGGTTATCTCAAAGCAACAGATAAAAATGGACACACTCACATTGGATTCCTCATGGGCAAGGCAAGCTGGCTCCTCATCCCCCACAGACTGTTCCGGCTCGAGCTTTGTGCTGCTGTCTTGGCTGTTGAATTGTAGACTTAATTAAGAAAGGAAGCTTGACATAGATGTCCACAGGTCACATTCTACACAGACAGTCAGTTGTATTGGGCTACATCAACAGCACACAAGTAGAAGATTTTATGCTTATATGTTGCCAACAGAGTCCACACATGCATCAGAAAGTCTTCAAGCCGGGAACAATGGCAATTTGTCAACACAGAACCACAACCCTGCAGACCATGGGACTTTACTCAGTGCCAGCTGCCATGTTGAGAGACACTATAACTATTTCCAAAGGTCAACCTTCTTAGCCAAAGACATCTCACCGTCAGAGGAATTTGTGCTCATTGACCCTGAAGCAGACGCATGACGTACGCCCACAGATCCAAGCTTTCATAGCCAAGACCTTCAGCGAAGGAGAGCTGGGATCAAAACGATTTGAACGCTTCTCCAACTGGAAGTCCCCTTATTCGAGCCATTACCAAGAAGCTCATACACAAGGCCAGGTCTTGCACAAAGGGCTCAATCAGCAATACGGATGAGCCGACACACAAGCAAAGACTAATATTCATCAGAAGCGCTCAACATGATACATTTGCTGAGGGAGATGAAAATGCCTTTCAGAGGTGAAGTGAAATTCGCAAAGTCAAGTCCTCTGAGGAAACTGAATCCAAGTGTGGATAGGGACGGCCTGCTGAGGTTGGAGGATGCATTCCTTTGGCTGACATACCCTGTGAAGAGAAACATCAATCATTGTCCCCAGAAAGCACCACGTAGCAACCTTGTTGGTGAGACATTACCATGCAAGGTTGCTCATCAGAGAAGACATCTGACAGAGGGTGCTGTTCGCTCTGCTGGATTGTGGCTGATTGGAGGCAGGGAGGAGCTGAGTAATCAAGCATCATACATAAATGTGTGACCTGTA
>NW_024877373.1:0-1625 GCF_018340385.1 Cyprinus carpio
TACTGTTTCACCGGGCCCGATTGGCAGACCATTCCATCCCTGGTGTGTACAACCGCAATAAAGTGTAATATCATCGAAGCAGCTCCGTGGAGAAAGCGGTGTAACCGGTCAAACTTGGGTTGTTCCGTACAGTGTTTGCAGCTGAAGTTAGTGCAGCTGGGGTGATATATTTGTTGGTTATTTACGTCGTTTTATAACCTCATGATATACAAGATCGTGAAGAGTTATGTTATGGCGCATTTCCATACTGTCGCGTCTGTCAAACCCCGGAAAGTTCATTCTCCTCCCGCATTCTGCAGCATTTTTTGATTATATGGACAGTTTGTGTTTATCTTATTGTTTTTAACGGCATAATAAGCAAACTAACAAACAGTATTATCAGTGTCTAATAACTGATGTCCGGGGGATGCATTTTATTTCCAGTCTTCAAGTAGCCTACTTTTTCAGAAGTTGTTACACTGTTCATTTTTGTTTGTAGAAACAACATTGTATCGCTACACATGTTTGACAGCTCTGGCGTGTGAGACACATAAAAAGCGATGCATTAAGCGGCTGATAATTCGTTTGTCAAACGGCGTAAAGTTCGCGAGCGGGAATTTCTTTCAGTGATACAGTGTTGAGCGAGGGACTTTTCTATGTGTTCCCTCAACCACAAAAAAATAATAGAAATAAATAAAAATAACACTTATACTACGGTGGAATCCTTTCCTTTGGAATTAAATAAGAACATTACATTAGCAATGCATCTGAAAACTGTTTAAGAATGTCACAAAAAATCTTTCTGTGCATTAAAAAGTTGAGTGCAGTGTATCATCAGTTGGGCTCCGAAGGTTTGAGAAGATGAGCTTCACTTCAGCAAAGAGTTAGGCTGTTTCAGAAACCTAGTAAGAAACACTAGATAGGCAGCATTTTTTGAGCATCACTGAAAGAGAAAAATGTCAGTATTTCATTGAGACTTGAGATTAAATAAAAACAACTTAAGTAGTAGCCAGATCTTGTAGTATTAATTTTCACGTACACGGTTACACATTGCCAAAGAAGAGTGGCTGGTAAAAACATTGATTAGCTTCTGGTAGATTTTGAAATCCTCCAGCTACAGTGGCCGGTGGACGGACAAAAAAGAGTTAATTTCCATCCCTGCCGACCGCGCTTCACATCCAGTGTGAATCCACAAGCTATCGTTTTCTTTTTAATGAATGTCCAGGAGGAGAGGCTACAGTGACTTTTGTGAGGAAACAGATGATGATGTGATTTGACCTCCTGTCATGATGGATATTAATGCGGCTCTATTAAGAGCTTCTGCACACTCTCCAGAAACAATTAAGCACATTTACCTCAATTTTTCAGTACTGTCTAAGGTGACCACCGTGCCTATTTTTTTTCCCTGGACATGTGTCCTGGCGGGAGTTCTAAATGACCCAAAAAGGGTCCAGGTTGCGTGGCTTGGTTTCTGTCCCATATTTGAGACACTTGCTGAAGGTAGGGACTGAACAGTAGTTTAGTAGTAGTAACTTGAGCACTGCACATCATTAATAATCGTGGCCAAAAAGCCAGACATTTTAGGCAATCCTAGGAATGCCAGCCAGGGGCATGTCAGAGGGAAAAAAAAACAAGCAATACGTAAC
>NW_024877374.1:0-1670 GCF_018340385.1 Cyprinus carpio
TCATTCACTTTACTGGAGGTGAGAGAGAAAAATGATTAGGCCTACAAAATGTATAGATTAAAGCACTTCATCTCAAACACTAATTTACTGTGATGTTTAGAAAAATAACAAATATAAATACAGAAAAAATAATGAATATAACAACAAGATTCAGAATGATTTTGACACTGAAGACTAGAGCATTAACAAAATCGGGAATATCCAGAAAATAAAAATGTATACATTTTCACAATCTCTTTAGGGTTAAAATGTTGTGTAAAATCAGTCAGGCAAATTATATATGACCAAACCCCTCTGTAAATCCTTCAGAGTATTGATATAGGAATAAAACTGTAAAGTTTGGTGAAGTGAAGATTTCTGACTCGGGAGAAAATATAATCATTTTGTGAAAACGATATGCACTGCAATTGAAATCTACAGATGCAAAGAGATGAAGTGAAAAGCAACACCTAAAGGTGTATTTTTGGAGATTTTCTTTCTGGTATCGTCTAGTCTGAAAAAAACAACAACACTTTAACTCCAAAAAAAAAACTTATCAATGCATGAAATACCATGTTTTTTACCTGTATGTGTCTGGCCTAAAAATGAAAACGCGAAAAAGTCTGTAGTCTCGACGTATCGCTTCAGGCTGCACTGCAGTGTCTCTTCACAGGCGCGACCCCACTTATGATCGGGCACGGGGGCTGTTACCTGCCCCACCTCGAATCTGGGCCGGTTCACCCTTCCTTAGACGACCTGGTGGTCCCGAGCCTCACCCAGGAGCACCATCTCGATACCGAGCTTAGCGCATGACACCCGATCGACATCGTCCACTGCAGCCCAGAACCCTGCACTCAAGCGACTCCGCCAGCCGCAACCTCCCAGCAGCTTGGATTACAGGCACGCGTCCACTGCACCCGGCGAGAGCTGTGAGCATCAGCATGCTACTCCAATCTAGTGCTCACTGCGCCCTCTAGTGCAGCACAACAGCAAATTAGTTTTTAAACTTGTTACATTTTCACATAGTTCAATGGTACGTTTACAATGCTTTACGCTCCAAAACAGACTATCAAAAACTGAACTTTATAACTGTTTTGAACATTAATTTAATCGACTCACAAAGTACTTTTTTCACCACAAATAATTTTAATTGACTCAATGGGGCACTTTTCACTACAAATTAGATAGACTGAGTACATTTGGGATTAATGTGCGGTTGAAACACCATAACTTATGTGGATTAAAACTGGCACCCGAGCGGTGTTTTTTGCTCCCGCACACTTAAGGAGTGTTAAAGTAGTTCTCTCTTTGATTCACGGTTGTTTGAATGTTGTGCATCTTTCCAATCCAAAAGATATTGTAAAAAGTTTTTTTTGCTGCAAGGTAAGATTTTCATTTCTACACCTCCCTTCCCACGCATGAATAGCTTATTATACATTTATGGGTGTTAAGCTTAATTGCTGAAATTAACTGGTTTGCATAAAAACCTTTGATTTATTTTAACATTGCCCATTGAATCTAGTTTTGCTCACAGCGCCCTCTAGGTATGAATCATGTAACACCATGACCAGCGGAGGCTTTGCACTAGGCTGAAGGGGGCAAGACAGGTTTTGGAAAATTTTGAGGATGATGCAAAGATGACAAGATTTCCAACTTTTTTGAGTGAACCATATCCTTTAATAATTAAAAAA
>NW_024877375.1:0-1651 GCF_018340385.1 Cyprinus carpio
AGGTCAAAGCCCCCGTTGCCGATCCGTAGTGGGGTCGCACTGTGACTAGACACTGCAGTGCAGCCTGAGGCGATAGCGAGACTCAGACTTTTGCGTTTAATTTTGGGCCAGACACATACAGGTAAAAACATTGTATTTCATGCATTGATAAGTTTTTTTTTTTTTTGGAGCTAAAGAGATGTTGTTGTTTTTTCAGACTAGACGATACCAGCAGAAAGAAAATCTCCCAAAAAATACACCTTTAGGTGTTGCTTTTTTCACTTCATCTCTTTGCATCTGTGGGTTTGAATTGCAGTGCATATCGTTTTTCTGCAAAATGAGTTATATATTTTTTCGAGTCAGAAATCTTCACTTCACCAAATCCTTTACAGTTTTTGTTCACTGTTAATAATACTCTGGAAAAGGATTTTTCAGAGGGGCTCTGGTCATATATAATTTTTGCCTGACTGATTTTACACACTGGCACATTTTCCAACCTTAAAGAGATTGTGAAAATGTATACGATTTTTTATTTTCTGGATATTCCCCATTTTGTTAATGCTCTGTGCCTTCAGTGTCAAATCATTTTTGACCTTATTGTTATATCTTATTATTTTTTTCTGTATTTATATTTGTTATTTTTCTAAACATCACAGTAAATTAGTGTTTATATTTAAAGTGCTTAATCTATACATTTGTAGGCCTAATCATTTTTCTCACTTCAGTAAAAGTGAATGAACATGTATGTGCTGGCGATGGACTGGAATAAAACTAGCTGACCCTATGTAACTCTGGTAACATTCTCCAAACTGTGCTTTTTAATTATTATTAAAGGATAGTTCACTCAAAAATGAAAAATCTTGTCATCTACTCACCCTCTGGGTTTTTGAAACCTGTCTCTGCCCTCTGAATAGCGGCAAGCTCTCTGCTGGTCAGATGGTGTTACATGATTCATACACTAGAGGGCGCTGTGAGCAAACTAGATTCAATGTTAAATGTTAAAATATATCAACGGTTTTAGGCACTACAGGCAAAAACATGGTTTTTCATGCATTGATCAATTCAGAAAGTTTTTTCTTTTTTTTGCCTTTTTTAGCTAAAATGATATGTAGATTTTAATTGCAGTGCATATTGTTTTCACAAAAATTATAATTTTTTCTCCCGAGTCAGAAATCTTCACTTCACCAAATTTTACAGATTTATTCCTATATCAATATCCTGAAGGATTTACAGAGGGGTCTGTTCATATATAATTTGCCTGACTTATTTTACACAACCGATCAGAGCAGTCCATGTCCCAGGTCACCTGAACTCAGGAGCCGATTTGCTCTCGAGACAGAGTCTGGACTCTGGAGGATGGAGAATGGAGATTGCACCTCCAGGTGGTGGATCTCATATGCAGAGGTTCGGCCGATCGAAGTGGACTTGTTTGCTTCGAGTATGACTGCCCACTCAGGTTTTCCCTGTCTCCCCCATCGCTTCTGGGTCTAGATGCTCTGGCCCACGAATGGCCTAGGACCAATCTTCATGCTTTCCCCCAATCCGGTTGCTCACAGTAATTCTGTTCAGGGTACGATCAGACAGAGTGGAGTGCTTACTGCTGGTGGCCCACTCAGTCGTGGTTCTCGGTCGGACCTGGTCAGTCTGCTAGCCAGCCCTCCATGGGAGGTTC
>NW_024877376.1:0-507 GCF_018340385.1 Cyprinus carpio
GAATCTCTAACATTAAGTTTCTGTGCATAGAACTACTAACACATTGAAAACTGTCTTTCTGCATTGCAAATAACATTTCAGTTCATGAGTCAGAAAAATCTTTCATGTTTGCAAGTTTTGCTCTTAACGTTGAAATAAGCAACTTTCTCTCACTGAGAGAGAAGCTTTGCAGTATATGTGGCCTTGAGTTCTCTTCATTTGCTCAGAAGCACTAACTCAGCATTAGTGTTCACAGAAGCTGTAAACTGACAAGGCTGTTTACTGAATCTCTAACATTAAGTTTCTGTGCATAGAACTACTAACACATTGAAAACTGTCTTTTTGCATTGCAAATAACATTTCAGTTCATGAGTCAAAAAAATCTTTCATGTTTGCAAGTTTTGCTCTTAACGTTGAAATAAGCAACTTTCTCTCACTGAGAGAGAAGCTTTGCAGTATATGTGGCCTTGAGTTCTCTTCATTTGCCTAGAACCACTAACTCTGCAAGCCGTTCTCTTCATTTGCTCA
>NW_024877377.1:0-1834 GCF_018340385.1 Cyprinus carpio
TTACCCATACTGATTTCAGATCACTCTGCTGTGATTTGTAATCTGTCTCCTCTGATTATTCCTTTAAACACCAAAAGGTGGCGTATGAATACAACTCTTTTGCTAAATGAAGATTTTGTAAAACAGCTGCGTTCTAAACTAGCCTTGTTTCTTAAGGAAAATTCGAGCTCAGATACTAATCCACAAATCCTGTGGGAAACAACCAAGTGTTTTCTGAGAGGAAACTGTATTTCTTTTGCCTCTTATGTAAATAAATCCAGAGTAAAACAATTAACCAGTTTGGAGGCTCAGATTGAATGTGTAGAGAAGGATCTTAAAAAAGACCTTTACGGAACAGAAAAGCAGAATCCTGGGGAATTTAAAAACTGACTACAAGGCGATCTTACTAAAATAGGGTAGAATTTCTGATGCACCGTACCAAACAAAACTACTATTTTAATGGAGAGCGGCCAAGCAAACTAATGGCATTAAGGTTGAAACGCAACGAGGCCTTGGCTTCAATTAACTGCCATTACATAATGCAGATGTTCTTCACACAGCTCCGGGGATGTAAATAGGATATTTAAGGAATTTTATGAGCATCTATACAGATCTGAGGTGGGAGTGAATTTGAACAACCTATCATCAATTCTTTTTCTCAAATTTAGATCTACTCTCACCTAAGCGAGTAGCAATGTGCTTTTCTTGATTCTCCAATAGAATTAAAAGAATTGAAGGAGGCTTTAGAGGTTATGAATCATGGTAGTCCCTGGCCTAGATGGTTTACCCTCCTCGGAGCTGTACCTACGGCGGGATTTGATTGGACAACTTCTCCTTGACTCCATTAATTTTGCTATAGATTCGGGTTGCTTCCATAGAGATCAGAACACCGCCTTATTTCTCTGCTACTGAAAAAAGGGAAGGAACCCTTATGCTGCTCTAGCTACGGGGCGATTCTCACCAATTGGTAACGGATGTTAGTTATATGCGGTTGTTCTAGCCCATCGTCACTGGGATCAGTCGCCAGCTTTCCTAATTCGCCCACCACCAGACAGATTTGCCTGGTGAACGCTTTAGTTTCGATAATGTCGGCTTATCGTTTTGCAGACATCATCGACTCACCCGCCAATCTCGGTTATGGAACAGCGTGCCTATTCTCTCGCTAGGCGCCCGAAAACTGACCCGGGTCGAGTGGACATGTTATGGTCTTAACCGGGTTTGGATTTGGCCTCGTTTTATTCATATGATTCAGACCCTATATGTGCTAACTCTTCTTTTGAGTTTCCAGCGGGGTTGTGTTGTTCTGTGCCAATCCGTTGAACAGAGCGCAGACGGAGGTTGCCCATTTATGCGCCCTTGTTATTTGCAGTTTCTTCCAGGGCCCTTGGGCAGGCAATTCGGCGGGACCATATTATTTCCCCGATTACTGTTGGTGACTCCCAGCATTCTATCTCTTTCGCGGGTGACGTATTCTCTATGTCAAATGTTTCCTCTTCTACCTCAGTGTCTTAAAATATTTAATGACTTTAGCGTCATAAGTGGTTACAAAATTAATTGGGGAAAATCTGTGTTAATGCCCTTGTCTGCATCAACAAATACTGCATTAGCGTCCTCCTCGATCCCAATTAGTAAGACATTTAAATATCTGGGAATTCAGATCTTTTCATCACTGCAGACTATCCTTAAAGAAAATTATAGTTCTTTATTTACTACTATCAGACCAAGATTTACAGAGATGGGACGCTATTCTAGTCTCACTACAAGGCAGAATCGCAATCATTAAAATGAATATCCTCCCTCGACTTTTATTTCTGTTCTCCATGATTCCTTTATCTCCCCGTATAACCTTTTTAAA
>NW_024877378.1:0-1845 GCF_018340385.1 Cyprinus carpio
TATCTCCACTTGTGACTTTAGCTGAAAAAATGACAGTTGTTGTTTTCTTGCATTATTGACAAACTATATTACTGTTTAACATTGTAAAGCTATTTTGACACAACCAGTATTGTTTTAAAAGTGCTATACAAATAAAGGTGACTTGACTTGACTTCTCACCAGCATTAGCGATTTTGTGGCCTACTCTTCCCACACAGAGCCAGATAATGATCAGGAGTCTCAAGAGTGTCGGAATTCACAACATCATCTGTGTATCTGGCATAGGAAGAATCAGCTGGAAATAGAGATTTCTTTCAAATTAATTGGACTGATGAGAAAACATCTGATCATGTAACCACCAATAACACATGGTATAACATCAATGGGATCTGAGTCCTAGAGTCAATTACACATTTTCATCACAGCTTTTACTGACGACAGATAAAATCAACAGAAGGAGAATCAGTGGTTACCTCTATATTGACTGATGCCTTTCAGATTTTTAAATCTTCACTACATTATTGACTGAACCAAATGGGCAAGCTCCTCAAGCATCGTAGAATACCTAAAATAACAATGTGGACTACTGAAAACAACTACATTGAGATAAACTCATCTGACCTCCTGGAGCTACTGACACATTCAGAGTGTTTGCAGTTGCAGCTGATCATGTGACCGAGGGGAGAGCCAGTCAGATTTCACTGTATACCAGTAAGACCTCTGATTGATGTTTAATCTGAATTGAATCATTTGAACCTTCAGCCCTCTATCCATCTCATTATTTCTTGCCTTGAGTAGAAAATGCTCCAGTTACTAACGTAACCTTGGTTTCCTAAAATAAGGGAATGATCGTTGAATCTTCTTAGACAACCTATGGGGGAGAAATCCTGTTTTTACTCTGGTACTGAAGCCTGATTTGTTCACGCTTGTGTAGCTGCATAAACTAATGGCCAGCCCACCAGAATGCTATATAAGCTGACTCAGAGCCGCCATTTTATCAATCACTTGACTGAAGAGAGACAGTCATCGCTTTCATTCGCAGCTTTTAGCACGGCTAGTTACACTGGACAAAGCCCAGGAGAAGGCCACACCTCTGGTGGCAATCGCTAGTTGCCTGCTAGTATATGTTTTTCAGGGCTATAGCATCTACCATCCAGTTAGATAATCTTTGCTTTGTGTAACCGGCAGCTATTAATTGCTGCTTTCAACGCACCCTTAGAGCTGCTCCTTTCTTTTGCCTCCTAAAATGACTTAGAGTAAGCTAACCTACAGCCTGAGTACAACCCACGGCCAGATTGGGGACCCAGCTCGCCATCCATCGCAGGGCAGGGCTACACAGGGAAACTCTAACAGTCGTTGGGTCCAAACTCAAGACATTGGTGAAGTGCAGACAGACAGGGCTTCCCAAGTCAATGCGACTAGCTTGACAGATGCTAGGCTAAAGAGCAGAGTGGTTTTTTGAGCGACATGACCCAGTAAGCCGCTGTTTTTGAAGCAGCCTGCTAAAAGTAGGTTCCTTAAAGGCCATTAGACGGGGTAAAAGACAAGTCCCATGTTGGCCCTAGGAAGAGGAGGGGTTTAAATTTCCAAAGCCTCTAAGGACCTTTGACCACCAAGTCGATTCTGCTGACCATCCAGCCAGCCACGAGCGAATGAATCGGCTGCGATGGCTGCCACATAGACTTGGAGTGTGGATGGGGTGCAATTCTTATCCAACAACTCTAGCAGAAAGGTTAGCACGTGGGACATGTCACATGAAATCGGGTCCTGGCTTTGTGCTGACCAGCAGTCACTGAAGACTGGCCACTTAAGGGCATAGAGATGTCTTGTAGATTGAGCTCTGGCCTCTAGAATGGTGTTAGCAGT
>NW_024877379.1:0-1884 GCF_018340385.1 Cyprinus carpio
CAAGTTTAAGTCATTTTTGAGCACGTTTCAAGCTGCAAGTAAGATATAATTGTAGAGAAGCCTAAAAAATAACCTGATCTAAGTGTTACTGAATTTGTTACAAGTTAATTTAAAGGTGATTGAACTGTTAAAATACTACTTTAACCAGAGTTAATAATCTAAGAGAGGAAATCTGTTTACCTAAGTTCAGTACAGTTCACGTTGCAGTACATTATTAATTAGAGTAGTCAGTATAACTAAGAGATACAGAAAATGGCAGAAGGTGGTCATCTGCTAAGAGTGGCAAAGAAATATAACAGATACTGTGCAATCACCGCACCAGCTAGAATCCCAAGAATGTAGACACACAAGCATTAGTAGCTGCTGGGATGACACAACAGAGCAAGAACCACCTGGCAGCCAAAGAGCACGCAATTTACCGAGAAAGGTAAAGAGTTGCGCATGTATTGAAAGGCCGACTAAACTTAAAAAAATTGCTTTCAACGCCTTATGAAAAATGGAAGACTCTCTTGCTAGAGACGCTGTGACAAAGGGCAATGTAGCGTCTCTCCAGTGACATGTTGAGCAGCCTCTACAGATGCAAGTAGTGATTCTTCAAGGGATGTAAAAATGTTGCTTATGAGAAGAGTTGCGGCGAAATGTTAAATCCCAGACAGTAATACTGCATGCATTAGAAGTTACCGCGCGTGGGGCAGTCACAAAAATGACAGTTTGAGGAGTCTGGTAAAATTAGATCTAGGTGAGGGAGTTGAGGTCAGATCCTATTAGACCAGAAGCATGCTGTATTGATGCAGGTTACGGTGTTCTCATCAGCATAAAATCAGAGTTATGGACATTCCAGGTCTTCTCAGTGTATGGACAATTTGAGTTTTGAGCTCCAGAGGTTTCAAGTTTTTTCCTCAGCTAGAAACAAAGAGGCTGCTGCAGGAGGTGTGTTGCTGCTGCAACTGGAAGCAACATTAGAAATATTACAGCGGCAAGGCATGAGACTGGAAGCACTACAAGGAGCTTGGGGCTGAAGACAAAAGGAGAATAGCAGAGACAAAAAGAAGCTGAGAAGGGTAGGCGGCGACTAGAAGAGAAGAGAGAAGGAAGAAGCTAGGCTACGTGTTAAGATTGAAGCCTTCGAAAATGCTGCTAGATCAGTTGAGTAGAAGAAGACAAAAGCGCCAGAGAAGCTTGGAGCGCTTTGGAAGACACTAAAAAGGTTAAATGCCAAAAAGAAACTGAATGCAGATCTACGCAGCAGTCTGAAGACTCAAAGGAAGAAACAAGAGAGCTATCAGACTGTGCATCTGTAAGAAAGAAGCGGAGTACCAAAGTTAAAGCAGCTCCCGTGTTACAGAGCGCATACCCCTCTACAGGAAAGAAGTGCAGCAAAAATCATATCAAGAAGCCAGCACTGCAGACCTTGTTAAGGTGTTAGCAGAATCTATCAGCTCAAGTCGTCTTCCTATACCTGAACCTGCAACATTCTATGGAGACTCTCTCAGATTTAGTGATTGGAAAATCTCATTTCAAACTCTGATCGACAGAAAAAACATACCAGTGAATGAGGAAAAACTTTGCTACTTACATAGCAGAAGTATGTGGAAGGACCAGCTAAGAAGGCCATTGAAAGTTACTTCCTGCTAGGCACAGGTCAGCGTCAAGCGGCATGGGGCATACTAGAAGAAAGGTATGGAAACCCATTCGTCATTGCTAAAGCCTTTCGAGACAAGCTTAATTCATGGCCAAAGATTGGTTCCAAGGACAGTGTTGAGCTGAGAGAATTTACTGACTTCCTCAGAGGCTGTGAAGCAGCTATGTCTCAGATTAAGGGTCTTGAAGTCCTCAATGATTGTAATGAGAACCAGAAAATCCTTTCCAAGCTTCCTGATTGGC
>NW_024877380.1:0-5051 GCF_018340385.1 Cyprinus carpio
CATTTTCCACCTACAGCAGCTGAAAACCCCACTTAGCTCTTGGTTTTGTTCTAATGGTTGGATGTGTGGCAATCGCTGTATATTTTCTTGTTTAAAAATGTCTTAAAACAGGAAAATCGTTTGTTTGTGAGCTCGCTCTGCGCTCGCACAGAAGCCGCCCGTCTCTCGCTGCAAAAGAGCTGATGCAAATCGTTCATTTTCAACTCAACAGCTGAAAAACACCCACTTTTGCTCCTTGTTTTGTTCTAATGGGTGGATTGTGTGCATCTATCGCTGTAATATTTTATTTTTAAAAGGTCTTAAACAAGAATAAATTCGGTTTGTTTGCTGAGCCCGCTGTGAGCCACTCGCTGAACGGAGCCTGGTGAATTCTCTCTCGTTTTCTCTCTGATTCTGTGACAATATACATTTTTTAATAAGCCCTGACCCCTGTAAACTCACATATGTTGGTTTACAGCTTGTTCAAGTGAAATAATTCATGTATTTTATGTATTTTTAACCGTTTAAAAGTGACAACATAAGCAGATCCTCCCTCCAGTCCCCGGGAATTGCTCCTGTCATAGGCCAAGTTTTCTCAGATAATCGGGAGGTCTAGGGAGAGTTCTGATTGATAAAATTAAATAAATAAATAAACTGTAAGTCTGATCAGTCTAAAAAGGTATAGCATAAAACTACACCCCGGGGCCCAGGTCTCTGCCGAGTTTGGGGCTTGTGGCTTTAAAGCCCCTAGGAGGAGTAGCGTTTGGAAAATTAATTCTCAGAAGAATAATAATAATAACTAGAATGTAAAGTTTAGTGAACTAACTTTGAGTTGGCTTGCCTTGGTCCCTAAAAGAGCACTGTGTTCTTGGTGTGTCCAACCTTCTGTGGCTGCCTTGGGTGGAAAAAACTTCCCACTGTGTATTTTTTCTATGGACCTTGCTGTTTTCTGTTCCAATAAAAAGCCTAGGCTATGACAACAGTTTCAACAGGTTTGGGCTAGCTGTATGCAAAATAAGTCATGCCTTTTTCCCCTGTTTTGCTATTTCCCAGTCCTCAACTGACGTGTTGTATGCAACAACACAGAGGTTAAAGAAACAATGTGGGTTTTAATCAAGGTGTAAAATCTGATATGAAAAAGATTAGTGATATAGTTTCTTTCTTCACTTTATGTGTGATAACTTAGAAATATGTTGTCAATACTATTAAAATAAGAAAAAAACGTAATGGTACTTAGGAGATTACAGTTTTTGCATAAATACTATATTGGGCTTTATTAAAGTTTATAAATGTCTTTATATTTATGCACATAAATGGAACATTTTAAAATCTTTGAACAGATATTGAAGTATTTTCTATCCTGTGGCGCCATCGTGTGGACAACATGTACATGGTGGCCTCATTTCTGACCAACCTCCATATGAAAGGGGCCAATATTTATGAATTGATTACAATATTTTAATGATTATTTCACTGTAATATACCCACATTAAAATCGCATTGACTGTTCTGTATTTTTATTTCATGCTTTAAGAGTTTATTTTTCAACTTACTTTTTTAACAGTGATGAATGATAACTATGTGAGTTGCTAAATTGTATTTTGCAATTAATAATACATAAACTATATAATGATGACAAAATAACAACAGTTATTGTTTTCATAATATTTACTATTGACAATACAAAATATAGACATACAAAAAAAAGCTGCCAAGACGAATGATTTGTCCGTTCTTGCAGCGAAAACCAGAATCAGCGTCCTCGTAACTCGGAATCGATGCATGTCTTTGTCTGCCTAAGACAAAAAAATATCTCACAAGCACTCATTTTTAATCTCTATACTATATTCTTCTACTTCTTTGTTACTGATTCCTGGGAGTTTTAATGTAAAAGGCTGTAGTTTTCAGTCTGGTAGACTTTTTCCCGCATGCCAGTGTTGAATTCTCGAGTCCTGTCAGAGCAGTCTGCTGCAAATCATTCAATTTTCACAATATACCAGCTCACAAAAATCTGAAATTTAGCCGTTGGTGTGTTCTTCTGTGGATTGTGTGCATCGCTGTATATTTTATTTTTATCAGGTCTTTAAACAAGAATAAATTCGTTTCTTGTGAGCTCGTAGTGCGAGTGCAGGAGAAGCCGCGCGGCTCGCGCTGTCAAAGAGCTGAACGCAAATCGCTCATTGTCAAACTTCAACGCTGAAAAACACCCACTTTTAGCTCTTGGTTGTTCTAATGGGTGGATTGTGTGCATCGCGTAAATTTATTTTTCTAATTCTTAAACACGAATAAATTCGTTTCTTGCGACTCGTTTGTCACGCACGAGAAGCCGCGCCGTCCGCGCTGTCAAAAGACTGATGCCAATCGTTCAGTGTCAGAGCTCAAAACCCCCTCTTTTAGCTCTTGGTTTTGTTCTAATGGGTGGATTGTGTGCAATCGCTGTAATATTTTATTTTTATAAGGTCTTTAAACAAGAATAAATTCGTTTGTTGTGAGCTCGTATTGCGACTGCACGAGAAGCCGCGCCGTCTCGCGCTGTCAAAAGAGCTGACCGCAAATCCTTCATTTTCCACCACTGTCAACAGCTGAAAACACGCCACTTTTTACTCTTGTTTGTTCTAATGGGTTGATTGTGTGGCAATCCCGCTGGTATATTTGTATTTTAAATGGTCTTAACCAAGAATAAATTTCGTTCTTGCGAGCTCGCTTTGTCACTGCACGAACGAAGCCGCGCGTCTCGCCTGTCAAAAGACTGACGCAAATCCTTCATTTTCCACACTTCAATAGCTGAAAAACACCCACTTTTAGCTCTTGTTTGTTCTAGAGGGGTGGATTGGTGTAATTGCTGTAATATTTTACTTTTAAAGGTCTAAACCAGAATAAATTCGTTGTTGTGAGCTCGTAGTGTCGACTGCACGAGAAGCCGCGCGGGCTCGCGCTGTCAACGAGCTGACCCAAATCGTTCATTTTCACACTCACGCTGAAAGAAAACACCACTTTTATCTCTGGTTTGTTCTAATGGTGGATTGTTTCAATCGCTGTAATATTTTATTTTTAAAAGGTCTTAAACAAGAATAAATTCGTTTGTTGTGAGCCCGTTGTAAGACCACTCGCTGAACGGAGCGGTGAATTCTCTCTCGTCCTTTCTCTCTCTTCTGTGGCCAGATATACATTTTAATAAGCCCTGACCCCGTAATATTCAAACATGTTGGTTTAGCTTGTCAGGAGGAAATAAATTCATGTATTTATATGTATTTTTAACTTCCATTTGGTAAGTGAAAACTAAGGCAGACTCCTCCCTAGTCCCGGAATTGCTCCTGTAGAGGTACGCAATTTTTCTCAGATAATCTGAGTCCATGGGAGATTTCCTTCTCTTTCTTTTTTCATATTCAATCAAATGGGAGTCTGAATGTCTAAGATTTTATACCTGATTTATACCCCTAATATAAAAAGTCTCTGCCGAAGTAAGGGATCTTATCAGGTCCTAAAGATATAGCAATAACCACCGACGAAATGCTTGGAATTTTAAGGATCAGAACACATAAACTCTAAACCATAAAAAACATCATAATAAGTAGTTTACACTAGTAAAATAGTATGTTGGCTTACACCAAGCCAAACTAAAACAATAATACAGAAGGAATGAAGAGAATATGTTGGCTTGCGCCGAACATAATAATAACTAGGAATAAAAGCCAGGAGGACGGAATTTGATGCGTGTTTGGAATTTTGGGATCAGAAGAATAACCAGATTAATAAAAACTAGACAATGTACATTGGGAACTATAACTATTTCAAAGTATGAGTTTGTAAATCCAAATAAACTTTTCTTGAAATGGCCTTGGCTTTAAATAAAAAAAAAAAACCTAGAGAAGTATTTTCTTTTCTGTAGACCCGGTGGTGTTTCCTGTTCTAATAAAAAGCCTTAAACGTCTATATGAAAAACAGCTTATGAGTCCCTTATGTGAGTACTATTATATTGACAATAGAAAATACATAACTAATATAGTTTCCGTTATCTTCCTTCTTTCACTTTACTTGTGTGATCTAACTTGAGAAATATGGTTGTCAATACTATTAATAAGAAAAAGTATGGGCTTATGCGATACAGTTTTTGCATAATACTAGATTGGCTTCATTAAAGTATTAATGAAAATAGAATGCATGTATATGCATTTTATTTTATGCACATAAATGAACATTTACAACTCTTTGAACAGATATTGAGTAGTTGCTATCCTGTGCTCCATCGTGTGTGATACATTAGCATGGTGGCCTTCATTTCCTGACACATTATGAAAGGGGCCAATAATTTTTGAATGATTACAAATGTTTAATGATAGTTCACTGATATATACCCACATTAAAATCGAATGACTATTCTGTATCTTATTTCGGCTTTAAGAGTTTTTTTTTAACTTAATTTTCAGCAGTGATACTGATAACTATGTGAGTGATAAAGTATTTTTTTGCAATTAAATACATAAACTAAATAATTATGACAAAATTCACGTTTTTTTTTTTTTTTTCATATATTACTCTGACAATACAAATATAGACATACAAAAAAGCAGCAAGACGAGATTTTCTTTTTTTATAGATTCCAAATTGAAAACAGAAAGCAGCTGGTCATTCATCACTTTATATTCAAATCCAGTATCATGATCCATTTCCGATTTATTTTTCTACATGTTTATGTTCCGTGGCGGTTTTCGTTAGATCGCCAGCTATCATGTTTTTGAAAAATCTTTTATGTGATTTTTCCATTTTTTTTCTTGCACCGAAAGCCAGAATCAGCGGGCCTCTTAACGTGAGAGATCGATGCAATGTCTTTTTCTGCCCTAAGACAAAAAAAAAAATAACTCACCAGCAACTCATTTTATCTCTAACGTATATTCTTCTATTGTTTTTACTGATTCGCTGAGTGTTTTTAATGTAAAAAGGTTAGTTTTCAGTATGTCGACCTTTTTTCCTGCCAGTGTTGAAGTCTCGAGCAGTCAGAGACTCTGCTGCAAATCACTCAATTTCACAATTTACCAGCTTACAAAAACGAATTTTGCCGTTGGTGTGTTCTA
>NW_024877381.1:0-2065 GCF_018340385.1 Cyprinus carpio
GATACTGATCCCGTACAGTCTTTTGAATACGTTTGATGGCAACCTGCAAAAGGTAAAAAACACAGTGGAGCATACTGAACACCTTACCTTAACCTAACCATGAAGAACTGAGTATTTAAGAATAAAACCTTTAGGTTCCCTCAATTTTTTTTTCAGATTTCAATGTAAGAGCAAAATGTCTGTCTACCTTTTTGCCATCAGAAATACCGGATTCCCTCATACACCTTGCCATAGCCTCCTTCTCCAATAATCTTTTGCACTTTATAGCGAGAGCGAAGGGATTCTAAAAAAAAAAAAAAACACATACACGAGAACATATTATATATTGTATTATATATCATACAATGTATTATATATTAAAAGCTTGCTCGATCATTTGAAGTTGCATAAAATGCTTAAAGCAGTATGAGTTATTCTTTTTTTTTTCTTCAAGATTTGTAATAATTTACAAAGTAATTTGCATAAAAATAGTTCAAATTGAAATAAAATAATCAACTAAGCTAACTGCTAGTTGGTTAATTCTTAAAAGGCACAGCCTTAATTGGTGCCTTGTGACAATAAACAATATTAATATAGAAAATAAAAATGAATAAGGCACAAACATGTTCAAGAGACAGTGGATGCCAGCTAACTGCAAATTAACTTTAAGTTTAAGCATATTTAATAAACTTATTTGAAAGCAGTTTATTACTTCAGTGACATTTATCTTGTTGTAATGATCACAGATTTACCATTAGTGGGGGCGCAGTCTGAAGACTCTGGGACAGGTGACGGCTCAGGATCATCCAGTTCTGGTGGAGGAACAAAGGCTCCACTTTGTCCTGGCAGCAGAAAGGCTTTTTCACAGCCTTCCACACGCTCTTGAAGAAAGAGTGGATTCCTCTCCTCTTCCTATGTTCTTCTGTACCCTTTTTGTAACTAAGATCAACAAATTTAATAACAACTATTAGAGATCTCTGACCTTGAATTAAATGAAAATAGGTTGACATTTTACTGTTATAGCTACATGGATGTCCTCAGTTTGTAATGCAGTTTTATTCTCACCTGAAGCCTCCAATTTCAGTCTCTCTGTACTGTCCTCAGAGATGACGTTAGGTGTAGAGTCATCTAATCTGATAATGTCTTAGGTTCACAGTGTGTTGAAGCCCCTACTGGCTTAACAAGCACTTCACCTGGAAGTGCTGGACTGTCAGCAGCTGAACTGGATATGGCACTGAATTTCCGGCCCTTCCAGGCTAGGTGAGCTGTCAAACTGTGGGTCCGGCCAGGCTGAGGTCCACTGTGTTCTTTGGCAGAAGGGAAGCCTACGCCTTACACTTTCTTTGGAAGCAGCACGAAATTATGTTCTTCTTCCTCCTGCTGGCATGCTTTTCTGAAACTAAGAGAGAAAAACAAATAAATACTATTAGTGACAAATATGACCCAGGGTTATCATGCTTAATCCAAAACTAAAAACATTTTTAATTGCCTTCAGCAACCAACTGAGAAAATAGGTTGAAGCACTAAAATTACTGAAAAAAACTGAAACATTAACTCTTGGTGTTTATGGAACTTAATGGGAATTATTTCTATTTGCCATGGCAGATAGGCCCACATTATTATTTCATGAATATTTTTACATTTTTTTATTTTTTATATTTTTTATATTTTGTATATTTTCTCAAGTCAATTACACTAGTGTCCACTACTAGCAAAACATCAAATACTACGGCTCTCCAATGCTAGAGGAACAAAATGACAGAAACACTACAAAGCCCCACTATAACCCATCTACCAAGGTCCTGAATTTGTGAGATGTGTGTAACCGTTCGAACAGTTTCACCTGTTGAGCCTTCTTTTCTCCCAGGAGCTCCGACACTTGAGAGCCAAGACTCCAACTGAGTCTTAGCCAGCTCCCTCAGACGTGGATTACAATCTTGAAGACATATTGTCCTAAAATGTATCAAAATGTGCATTGTGGTAATTTATCTGCAATTCTGCACTTTGTGTAGTAGACTCTGTAGACTGTAAAGTCTGCACACTGTGCGTTTAGATATGAAGACTTTTGTCAAAAGATAATTTCACT
>NW_024877382.1:0-1800 GCF_018340385.1 Cyprinus carpio
GTAAATCCTTCAGAGTATTGATATAGGAATAAAACTGTAAAGTTTGGTGAAGTGAAGATTTCTGACTCGGGAGAAAAAATTATAATTTTGTGAAAACAATATGCACTGCAATTGAAATCTACAGATGCAATCAGATGAAGTGAAAAGCAACACCTAAAGGTGAATTTTGGAGATTTTCTTTCTGGTATCGTCTAGTCTGAAAAAAACAACAACACTTTAGCTCCAAAAAAAAAAAACTTATCAATGCATGAAATACCATGTTTTTACCTGTAGTGTCTGGCCTTAAAATGAAACGCAAAAGTCTGAGTCTCGCTGTATCGCTCAGGCTGCACTGCAGTGTCTATTCACAGGTGCGACCCCACTACTGATCGGCACGGGGGATTTGGACCTGCTCCGTCTCCGACCTGGGCCGGTTCACCCCTCCTTAGACGACCTGGTGGTCCCGAGCTGCCCCAGGAGCACCATATCGATACCGAACTTAGCGCGGACACCTGATCGACGCCTTAGTCCACTGCAGCCCAGAACCCTGAACTCAAGCGATCCGTGAAGCCTCAGCCTCCAGCAGCGGATTACAGAAGCGTAGCGCCACTGCACCCGGCGAGCTGCGAGCATCAGCGCTGCTACTTTCGATCTAGTGCTGCTGCGCCCTCTGGTGCGGCACAGCAGAAGTAGTTTTTTAAACTTGTTACATTTTCACAAGTCACTGGAGCGTTTACAATGCTTTACTCTCCAAACAGATCATCAAAGCTGCACTTTATAAATGTTTGAGACATAATTTTAATGTGACTTTCACAAAGTACTTTTTCTACAAATAATTTTAATTGACTCACGCAGTACCCTTTTCACCACAAATTAGAAGGAGCTGAGTACATTTGGGACATGTGCGGTTGAAACACCTTAGCAGTATTCGGATAGAAGCGGCACCCGAGCAGTGTTTTTTGCTCACACTTGAGTGTTAAGCGTTCTCTTTGATTAGGACATTTTGAATGTTGTGCATCTTTTTAATCAAAAGATATTAGCAAAGAAGTTTTTTTTGTTGCAAGGTAAGATTTTCATTTCACCACCTCCTTCCCACGATGAATGGCTTGTATGTATATATGATTGTTAAGCTTAATTGCTGAAATTAACTGCCTTGCATAAAACCGTTGATTTATTTTAACATTTAACATTGAATCTAGTTTGCTCTGGCCCTCTAGTGTACATGAATCATGTAACACCATCTGACCAGCGGAGAGCTTGCGCTATTCAGAGGGGCAGGGTGAGTTTGGAAAATTTTGAGGATGGTAAGATGACAAAGATTTTTCCAATTTTTGATGAACTATCCCTTTAATAATTAAAAAAACACAGTTTGTAGAATGTGGCAAGTTACATACTTTTTAGCTAGTTTTATTCCAGTCCATCATAGCACTTACTAATTTACTATGATGTTTAGAGAAAAATAACAAATATAAATACAAGAAAAAATAGTAAGATATAACAATAAAGATTCATAATAGTTTTGACACTGAAGACTAGAGCATTAACAAAATCATGGAATATCCAGAAAATAAAATGTATACATTTTCACCAATCTCTTTAGGGTTAAAATGTTGTGTAAAATCAGTCAGGCAAATTATATATGACCAAACCCCTCTGTAAATCCTTCAGAGTATTGATATAGGAATAAAACTGTAAAATTTGGTGAAGTGAAGATTTCTGACTTGTGAGAAAATATAATCATTTCATGAAAACAACATGCACTGGAACTGAAATCTACAGATGCAAAGAGATGAAGTGAAAAGTAACACCTAACGGTGAATT
>NW_024877383.1:0-1849 GCF_018340385.1 Cyprinus carpio
CAGCTGCTGACTACTGCTCTGCTGGCACAGCAACTGGTTACACACAAACACAGAGATATGAATTGGGAGACAGCAGTTACAAAATAGACCATAGGCCATCATCAATTCTGACATTTGGTTTGTGTAATAACAGTCTACTTACAGCTCTGCACTTGAAGCTTAGAGGGTGAGATGCTCAACATCGCTCTCTCCAGCTCTTCATCATCATCCATCACTGTCACACAGACACCATTTATTTGCTCCAATTAAGGATGTGAATTAAAGTATGAAAGACTATTACCGGTCATACATAAATGGTAATTTTGTCGTTAAAAAAAAGTGAATACAAATATTAATAGAATAATCTACTCCAGGGGTTTTGTTAGTCTTATAGCAAAATGTCTGCAGTGGCATGGAAGCAGTGGCAGATTGCTGCCTTCTTCCGCAGGTAGGTGCAGCCAGGCCACGTGTCCCTGGGACGCAGCTCTTCTTCATGATGAAGTCGTGCAGCCATCAGCTCTGCTAGTCCCATATCTCCTTCCAGGTGCCTTGGCCTCGGGAACCAAAAGCCACCAGCTGGTCATCTTCCTGGCGAGCTGCCCCAACACCCACTCCACTGGCTCCTCATAGGTGAGAAGAGACTGATCTCTTCAAAACTAAGGGGCATACTAACAAATGACAGTAGACTGTCCTGCCATGCCCCCTCGCCACAGGGATGCCTTCTGACGCCTCCTTTTCTGAAGATTCTGATGAGATACATAGTGTACCCTACATCATTCTCCCCAAGCTGGCATCTAAAAAGGATCCTCCCCTTATGCTTTCTTAAATTGCAGGATGTGATTGGCCTCAGGACTCTGTCCTGGGTCAGAGGCATCCTCCTCCTCTCTGAAATCTAATCACAGACAGAGCTATCTCTGCCGCGCTAGCTACCTGTCTTGTGGGGCTTTTGCATCTGTCCCTGCAGAGTGGGATCATCCCACACGCGCCTGGCTTCTCTTAGATGGCTCCTGGAGAGAATCCAGTATTCCTCGCGGAACACAACACAGATTCTCCCTGGGAAGAACAGCACTTCTTCTGCATCTTGATCTACCATGAAAGAAAAAAGTAGAATTTTAGGTTTCATTTAAGAAGATACTTATACTGTCAGCCACTCTAAAAATATCACTATTTGTTTCATTACATTTAATTGGCTGAACAAATCTTGCTGCTGTTTCTTTCTCTGAACTTCAGTCACATAGCTTCAAAAAGGTCAAGAAGACAATTGTTCTCTTCACACCTCTTTCATCCTTATCTACTCTGTGGGCATAGGAAGATCAAGTTTCTGTCTGAGTGTGTGTGAGTGCACACGCATTTTTGTGTATGTGTGAGAGCAAGAATGGAGGTGAAGAGTGAGCAGGGCAGGAACAGTGTTCTATAGATCATTGAAGACCAGTGTTGGGCAATAACTAAGTTACTGTAATAATACTACTTTTTTCAGTAAGTAGTAGTGTTACTACTTACTAATAATATTTTAGTAATAACATTACAGTTACCATCCATAAAACAGCTTAGTTGCTTAGTTACTTTTGATGCCTCAACGGCGCTGATTTAAAATCCAACAATCAAATAATTCCTAGATTTAGTTTCATAATTTTCATGACTCACACATGCATGTGATGTCAGACAGAAATATTGCATTATAATGATTGTGTCAGGAAAACAGATGATCTGAACACTGTTGTGTAAGTTGTGGCTTTACTTTAGTCTGGCATTACATTCCACCATCCCACCACCACAAACACGGAAGAGCGCCACGAGCGCGTTAGCGGCCGAAAGTATATTGCATCCGTAGTGGTTTAGCACTACCATTGAGAATGAATGGAAACGGTTT
>NW_024877384.1:0-2358 GCF_018340385.1 Cyprinus carpio
CGGTAACTCAACTTTAAAAAAAAAAACCTAGGGGGAACAGAGAAGAGAGAAAGAAACACAAAAAACATATCAATTTTGGTTTTATTAGTCAAGTCAGTCAACAATCCAAGGACAACTAAACACTACTTTTTATACCTTTTTAAACGGCTTGCCATTCATGGTCGGAGAGGTCCTGAATCAAAAGGGAAGACTTTTGGATTAACATGCAACCGTGTTGTTTTTTTAATTCCCTTTCCCCCCCTCGGATTAATCGAAAAAAAACTCTAGGGAAAAGAAAAAGGGGGGAAACACGATAAACACTACTTTTTTTCATGAAACACAAACCACTCCATAAGTCAAATCAGTCAAAAGTAAAGACAAACAGGAATTCAAATACAGATTACAGTTGTCCTTTTAAGGGTGTAGCTGGTATTATTCAGCCTACTTAGCCCTGTTGGGCCAGAGTTACCACGCAGACCATGATGGGTGCTGACGACAAAACATGGTGAGCCCTGTACAACAAACAATGAATAGTAGCCAGGAGGCTGAATTCTTACCTAATCAAAAAGGAGTACTGCCCACTAAAAGCAAGGCTTACATAAAGGTGGGCTGCTATTTGCATTATATTGTACCAAATTCTTTCTCTCTCTCCTCCTGTGCTGTGAGGTGGTACTCATACACACAGCAAGGAGTCTGGAGGTACACTCCCTTTAGGTGCACTGATTTCAGTAAGCTATAAGTTATTATTTATTGCACTCCTTCAGACCTGATTTTTAAGGCTTTTTTCCAGCACCCATACACTACCAAATTTACATACCAATACACAGATTGCTGTTTCCTTAACTTCCGCCCATCTTTTCGACTTAACCTGACAGCTAAGTGCTAGGCCTGCATAATGGCTGAGTGATAATTATTTAGCTAAGCACAGGCACTGGCCCTAAGATGTGGAGGAGAGCGAGATAATAGGAAGAATCACGAGCATGAATTCGCAGAAAAATATAGGTTTAATAACACTTTCGCTTCTTTAACTATACATTGTGTGGGAAACTACAAAAGAACCACGGCCCGCTTTCTTTGAGGCTAAAATTACCTTTGGGCTTTGGGGACTGAACCTGAGGCAGTTGAGTATCTAGGACGCTATAAATGTTAATAAGCTTCAGTGATATTTATTTAGCTGCTAAAACTTCTTTTTAGCCTAAAATGGCGGAGAGACAGAAAATGAAAAATCGACATGAAATGCAGAAACATAGGGTTTCTAAGCACTCGCTTCTTCAACTATACATTTAACGCTAACGTGAAACCACAAAAATACACGCACGCTTTCTTTGACAAATAACCTTTTCTCTTTGATCTACTTAACCGACAGTTGAGTAAGTCTATCTAACGCTATAACGTTAATGCTTCAGTATATTTATTTAGCTGCTAATACCTAAAATGGGGAAGAGAAGATAATAAAAATGACATGAAATGCAGAAAAATAGGGTTTCCCAAACACTCGCTCTTCAACTATTACATGTACTTTAACCTACAAAAAACCACGACGTTTCTTTTTGATTAAATTACCTTTTCTCTTTGACGACTTAACCTGACAGTTGAGTAAGGTTAGGTCTTAGGTCTATCTATGCTTCAGTGATAGGTATTTATTTAGCTGCTAAAACTTTTTAACCTAAAATGGCGGAGAGACAGATAAATGAAAAAATCGACATGAAAATGCAGAAACCGGGTTTATAAAACTCTCTCTTCAACTACATTTAACGTGAATTACAAAAAGACCACACGTTCTTTTGACTAAATACCCTTTCTCTTTGATGACAGTGTTCATCAGCATCAGACAAACCGCGCTCGACCAGTGTGGGTGTTGATGATGAAGCCAAAGCAAGCACATCTGCTCTGCACTAAACTAACAGACGTTGAATGGGCGGAGCTGCGTTGATAAGGTGACGTCACGCCGTATCATGGGTCCGCCGACATATTTACAGGATCTACAATTTCGCCCTAAATAATCCGTTGTATTTGAAGTTGTGTGTAGGAGGCTGTGTTTGGATTTTCTGTCGAGATTTTAATAAACGTCGATATGGTTGGTCAGTGCTCCTCGATCTAACGTTAGAGAACTGCCCGAGGGCACACCAAAAATTTTGGGGGAAACTGAATAGCGGAAAATGTTTTTTTTTTTTTTTAGCTTTGCGTTAAGTTACTTCTTGGAGAAAACAACAAGGGAAGCAGTTTTGGGGGCTGGCGCCGGTCAGCGATGGGGTTTTAAAACGCCAATCAGGGGGGAAAAAACGTTTGTTAAAAATTAAAAGCACAAAACAAAAGGGGGTGTGGGATATTCGCCCGATGACTACGTAACATTAACTTAGTATAACTTAGTTGATGAAT
>NW_024877385.1:0-1778 GCF_018340385.1 Cyprinus carpio
GAAAGAACTAAGGTTGGGGAATACAACTGGGTCCAATTCTCTAAAATCGGCAGAGGTGCAAAAATTTTTGGGAAGTTCATCTAAGTTTACATCTGAATCGCCGATCTGGCATAATCATAATTTGCAATCTGACAACAGACCTTTTGTTTTGGTGATATATGGTGATATATTCAATAATCAGGGGCTAAGGTCTTTTCAAGATCTGAAAGAGTGTTATAATCTTCCTGGACATTCCTATTTTCTGTATTTAAGGTTGAGAAGCGCTATGCGTGCTTATGGAGTACCATGGAACTGCAACTTGGACTCTCACCCTTTGATGGACTGTGTAAACTTTTCACAGACACGAGAAGCAGTGTCATTCACTTACAACAGACTGCTCAAACACAGCTGTAGAAAGCTCCCCATCACCACGATATGGAAAAAGAAACTGGCTCCTTGCAATCTAAAATTTGGGGCTGGATATGGGACACTATTCCAACAATGTCAAAAAATCTTGCCCATCAGTTAATACACTACAAACTGCTTCATAGGGCATACGCCCTCCAAATATCTTGCACAAAATGAAGCCTTGCCTACCCCTTTTGTTCACTCTGTAATTTTTAAATATTGTGGGTACTTGTATGCACGCTATGTTTTATGAATACCAACTTATTGGTAACTTTTGGGATGAGGTATTTGCCAGACAGAATTATGTGATAAGGTAACCTACCACCCCAGTCTCGTTTGTTGAATGATGATGCTGGATCTCTCGATCTACTGTTAGCCAGCTGATTCTTCAAGAATGCTTCCAACTGCAGCCAAAAAATAATCTTAAGATTCTGGCACGAGCCTACCCCAGCGGTAAAATTGTGGCTCATAGAAATTAAATACATTGCAACTTTTAGAACTTACTACAGCAAGAATTAATAAAGCCAAACCAAAAACACTTAGGCCTGGAGTGAATTTGTTACAAAGCTATCACTGATAATAACTCACAGGCCATCCAAGTGGATTACTTCTGATGCTATCGAAGAGGAGCAGTGGAAATCCTGGAGCTGTGTTTGCTGTTGTTTTTCCACCCCTTTAACTTAATTTTTTTTTTTTTTTTTTTTTAACAAACAAACCCCTGGATGCTTGTGCATGGATTACATATGGCCACAATGAGGACCTTTGTTCAACTTTTGGAAAAATAAATAAATAATCATAAAAAAAAAAAAAAAGAACACTGATGACCAAGTTTTCAGAAACTCACGCTAAAACTAGCTCCTTTGACACGTCTGAAAAAATAGGAGATGTATGAGTCCATCTTGCAGGTAGTTAACACCCACCTTGATGCTTTCGAACTTAATTTCCAAAAGCTTGTGACGTCGCAGGCCGAGCTACAGGACCGTGTGGCTAATCAAAATTCCAGCTAAACTTTAGAAGACTTTCCTTGCAGACAATCTACCATTCTAAAAATAATAAGCATAGACAGTCAACACAAAGCTACCCCAAACATCCATTTCCACGAATAGAAGCAGATATTCAGCTCTACACACCTTTCCTAATACTGTCCAGAAAAGCGTGCGTTTTGAGTGATTTCCCATTAACATCCCAAAAGCATTTCTAATTATCTGATTGCTGTATTCTAAAGATCTCAAGCGGTACTCCTAACTTATATTTTTATTTAAAGTAACAAAATGTTTGTGAAAAAGTGGTGATGATCTGCTCCAGCATCATGCGTTCCTACTCTAAAACGTATGGTAAATGAACCTCAACTGCAAACCCAGTTCAATTTGCTCTAACGAGAGCAATTGGGC
>NW_024877386.1:0-1724 GCF_018340385.1 Cyprinus carpio
TCTCTTTGCATCTGTAGATTTCAATGGCGAGTGCATATCGTTTTCACAAAATTGATTAGATTTTCTCCGGGGATAGAAATGTTCACTTCACCAAACTTTACAGTTTTATTCCTATATCAATACTCTGGACAGGACGTACGAGAGGGGGTTTTGTCCTATATACTTGGCGTTTTGCATGACGGTAAGTTTTTACAACATTTTAACCCTAAATAGATGGTGAAAATGTATTTATTTTTTATATTCTGGATATTCTCTGATTTTGTTAATGCTCCAGTCTTCAGTGCGTCATAATCATGCTGGAATCATTATTGTTATATTCATTAATTTGTTCTGTGTATTTATATCTCGTTTTTTTTCTAAACATCATAGTAAATTAGTGTTTTAGATGAAGTGTTTTAACGGAGGCTATACACATTCAAGGTCTTTATCACGGCTTCTCTCTTACTCTTAGGAAGAAGTGAATTTGAACATGTAAGCGCGATGATGGACTGGAATAAAACTAGCTGACCCTATGTAACTTGCACATTCTCCAAACGGTGTTTTTTAATTATTAAAGGGATAGTTCATCAAAAAATGGAAAATCTTGTCATCTTTACTCATCCCTCAAAATTTCTTCCAAATCCTGCTCCTCTGCCCTCTCTGAATAGCGGCAAGCTTCCCTCCTCCGCTGGTCAGATTGGTGTTACATGATTCATACACTAGAGGGCGCTGTGAGCAAACTAGATTCAATGTTAAATGTTAAAATAAAATCAACGGTTTTATGCAAGTTTCAGTTACATTTCAGCAATTAAGCTTTAACAATCATAAATGTATAATAAGCTATTCATCGCGTGGAAGGGAGTGTGGTGAAATGAAAAATCTTACCTTGCAACAAAAAACTTTTACAATATCTTTTGATTGGAAAGATGCACAACATCTCAAATTCTCGCGTAATCAAAGAGAGAACGCTTAACACTCATGTGTGGAGCAAAAAACACTGCTCGGGTGCCGCTTCTGTCCACGCAAGTTAAGGTGTTTCAACTGCACATGTCCCAAATGTACTCAGCCTATCTTAATTTGGCTGGTGAAAAGGGTACTTGGTAGGAGTCAATTAAAATTATTTGTGGTGAAAAAGTACTTTTGTGAGTCGATTAAAATTATGTTCAAACATTTATAAAAGTGCAGTTTTGATGATCTGTTTGGAGAGTAAAGCATTGTAAACGATTCACTGACTTGTGAAAATGCTTAACATGTTTAAAAACTATTTCTGTTGTGCTGCACCTGAGGGCGAGTGAGCACTGTAATCGAGTGCTGATGCTCGCAGCTCTCGCCGGTGCAGTGGCGCCGCCTCGTAATCCAAGCTGCTGGGAGAGGCTGAAGGGCTGGGCGGATGCAGCTTGAGTTCAGAGGTCCTGAGCCCCCGTTGACTATGTCGATCAGTAGTGGGGTCGCACCTGTGAATAGACACTGCAGTGCAGCCTGAGCGATACAGCGAGACTCAGACTTTCGCGTTTCATTTTAAGGCCAGACACTACAGGCAACATCATGGTTTTTCATGCATTGATCAGTATTGATTTTATTTTTTATTTATTTATTTATTTATTGTAGATAAAGTAGTTTTTTTTTTCAGACTAGACGATTCCAGATAAGAAAACATTCAAAATTCACCGTTAGGCGTTACTTTTCACTTCATCTGATTGCATCTGTACATTTCAGTTCCAGTGCATGTTGTTTTCACGAAATGA
>NW_024877387.1:0-1818 GCF_018340385.1 Cyprinus carpio
TATATCCGCTGGGGCTGTGCGTCTGGATCTTTCTCTAAAATAGTCTGGGGTCACTAGGAGTCTTATGTGGTGCTCCACACCCTTGGCGAAGACCCATCTGCCTCATCAAGAAGAAGATGCGTACACCTCTTTGGGTTCAGTTTCTGGCCTTGATCTTTTTCTCTCAGACCTCAGGAATGGGAGATTCACCAAAAGGAAACAATGTCTCATCAAGGACCTTGGAGGTAGATTTGGGATCTCTGAGCCATCATAGCTTTGTGTCAGTGCGGGATACCGTGAGTAGAGAACAGTTCCAGGCAGCATGGTGACTTCTCTCTCAATGTCTCATTTCTCAGCAGTACTTGAAACTGTTGACATTTAGCTCAGATGATGTTAGCACCACCGGCTGAATGAGCACTCCAGCAGGTAGGGTCACAGAAAGAGGTGTTTCAACCATGACTATGTCTTTTTCTAAGGGCTCCTTGCATCCAACTTTGCGACATATCGTTCACCTCTGGCAGGGACACATGGGGACCGGACCCGCATCCATTTTACTTCCCCCTTTGGCTCTTCCACATCCACCTCTTGGCTGGGGAGAGTTTCACTGGTTTTGTCTGTGGCAAAATTCTGAAAGCGTGAGCCTGTGAGTCTGGAATGTCAGCATCTTTTGCAAGAGCAGCTAAGCGATGGAATAAGTTGGCATTAGGTCCCAATGATGACAGGAACATGGTCTGGGCCCACTTGACTCGTGGACAAACCAATGCTAACACAGAGATAGACCCACTCACTCCTGTAAGTGTGGCTGGAAACTCCACATCTACTACTATTTAGCCTTGATATGGGTAGCTGGAGGAGCTCAAACCCCATGACAGACCAGTGATGGGGTGGATAGGAACATTGAGCCGTATTTCTTTTGCCACTTGTCAAATATTGGTATGACTTGAGATCCACTGTCAATAAGGCATTACATGAATGGCCATTGATCTTAGCATGGAAAATAGTGGAGGCCGGGGCCTGCAAACCACTAGGAAGGTTACTTTGAGCAGGTTTACGAACATGGCTCTTCTTGGGTGTGCATCTCTGCTCACAGTCGGATGTGGAATGGCTCGCTCTTCCCACCTTGGCTCTCTTTAGTGCGGAGCAGCTTTCTGATCGCCAGGGGGTTTTTCTGATTCTTGACACTGGCTGGCAATGTGCCCATCGCCACATCGGTAGCAAAGAAATCATCACGGCTGACTGAGGGCCTGTTTCTCTCATAAGAGTCACAGCGCGCTGATATCTCGTTCTTTTTGGGGTTGCACTGCCCTCTACTTTCATTACAGACAGCTGTTTTTCAGTTGCTGGACTTGAATCTTCAAACTCTGTACTTCCAGGGTCTATTAGGTGCTTCAGCACTCTCAGAATCATCTTTGCTTTCTGTTTTGGGGAGCTTCCAGGTGATTCTGGTGCCTTGCGTGACTCTTCCAGCAGCCTGCATAGCCCCTTCAAACCTCAGCTTTTCAATGCTTGAATCTCAGTGGGTTTTGGTGGTGGCTGCACTTTTGGGATCACCGGTTTCACCATTGCATCAAGCTTACACCGGCGCTTCATTTTCCTCCTCCTCCCGAATCTCGTTCAGTAGTTTCAAGAAAGTAGGCGGACTTTTCTCTCTCTCAGCCGTAACTTCAGCAACATCAAGTCGGACTCTACAGCACCACGAAGAAGTTGCTCAATTCTCACCCGGTCAACTTGTGCAGGTTGTAGTCCACCTCTCTGAACTACTTTGGTCAATGACTTCTCCATTCGACGGAGAAACTCAGACAGTGCTTCACCGGAGTTCTGGCGAAGAAGTCTGAACGT
>NW_024877388.1:0-1899 GCF_018340385.1 Cyprinus carpio
TTAACATTGCATGAACCAACTTTCTCTCACAGAGAAAGAAGGTTTTCAGCAAATAAGAGCTTGCATTCTCTTCATTTGTTTAGTTGCTATAACACAATGTTACTGTTCTCAGAAGCACTTATCTAACCTTCTTGTGCGTAGAAGCTTTAACATAAGATTATGAGCATAAAACTCCAAACACATTAAAATCAGTCTTTTTGCATTGCAAATATCATACATTTACATTTGTTAGAAACATTTTTCACGTGAACACGCTTTAGTCTTAAAATTGCATGAACCAGCTTTCTCTTACAGAGAAAGAAGGTTTTCAGCATATGAGGGCTTACATACTCTTCATTTGGTAAGTTGCACTAACATTATGTTAGTGTTCTCTGAATCACTAAACTAAGATTCTTGTACTCAGAAGCTCAAAACAACTTCATGAGTATAAAGCTCCTAACACATTAAAATATGTCTTCCTGCATTGCAAATAACATTTCCTTTCACTTGTTAGAAACATCCTTCATGTGGGCAAGTTTTAGTCTTAACACTGCATGTGAACCAACATTCACTTCATACAAGAAAGGGACTTCAGCATACTGAGTGCTTACATCTTATTATTTGTTTAGTTGCACTAAAACAGTGAATTTTCATTCAAGAATCATATCTAAGCTTAATGTTCATAAAACATGTTAAAAATATGTCTTTCTGCATTGAAAATAACATTTCCTTTCAGTTGTTAGAAACCACATTCCAGAGTGAGGCAGGCTTCAGTCTTAACATTGCATGAACCAGCTTTCTCTTACAGAGGAATGAAGGTTTTTCAGCATATGAGGACTAGCATTTTTCTTTCAGTTGTTTGGTTGTACTAACTTACAATACTGAGATGTAGAAGCACTTATCTATCCTTCTCTGTGCTCAGAGGCTCTTTCTCTTAACTTCATGAACATAAAATCGCCTCAACATATTATAAACTGTTTTTCTGCATGGCAAAAAACATTTCCTTATCATTTTTAAGACAAGCTTTCATCCTGGACAAGCTTTTAGTCTTACATTGTGATGAACCAACTTTCTCACAGAGAAAGTTAGAGGTTTTCAGCAAATAAGAGCTTGCATTCTCTTCATTTTGTTTTAGTTCACTAAGTAAACAAATGTTGCACTGTTCTCATAAGTACCATCTAAGCCTTCTTTGTGCTCAGAGGGCTCTTTCTAACTTCATAAATATAAAACTACAACACATTAAAATCTGTCTTTCTGCATTCCAAATAGCAATTACACTCATATGTTAGAAGCAGCTTTCTTTTTTGGGCATGCTTCTTTTAGTCTAGCATTGCACAAACCAGTTTTCACTTACGCCAGAACTAATGTTTTTCAGCATAACGTGGACTTGCATTCTCTTCATTTGATTACTTGCTCTAACATAACGTTACTGTTCCCTGAATCACTAAAAACAAAGATTCTAAGACTCTCTTACATAACATTATGAGCATAAAACCTCTAACACATTAAAATCTGTCTTTCTGCATTGCATATCATATATTTAAATTTTAGAAATATCTTTCAAGTGGGCAAGCTTCAGTCTTAACATTGCATAGCAACCTGTCCGGCCCCTATAGAGAAAGAAGGTTTTTCAGCATATGAGGAATTGCACATTCTTTTTTATTTCTTAAAGATGCACTGCTTTCAATTTTACTGTTCCTCAGAAGCACTAATTCTATCGCTTCCTCTGCGCCCAGAGAAGCTCTTATCATATCTTCACATGAATATAGAAATCGCCTAACACACATTAAAAGCTGTTTTTCCGCAAGGTGACAGCATTTCCCTATCATTTTTAAGACAAGCTTTTCATGGACCAAGCAGTCTCTTAACATTGCATGAACCAACATTCACTTACACAAGAGAAAGGATTTCAGCATAATG
>NW_024877389.1:0-2466 GCF_018340385.1 Cyprinus carpio
GTGTTTTAGTGGTTTGTAGTTGAGTTTGGGTGGTTTGGTAGGGTTGGTGTTGGTTTTAGGGTTGGGGTGGGGTTAGGTTAGGTTAGTTAGGTTAGAGTTGGGGTTAGGTTAGGGTTAGGGCTAGGTTAGGTTGAAGAAGGAGTTAGGGTTAGGTTAGGGCAGAGTTAGGGGTTAGGTTAGGTTATATGTATACGCTAAGAGTGGTCACTCTATGAAGTGGTCGACCTCCCCATATCTCGTGACCTCGCAGACGTGCTAGGAGTGCTCAAACTTGGTTTATTATACCCTTTGGGGCCCCCCCCCAGTCGATTGCCCTTGGTTTCGTTGCTCTAGCGCCACCAGGTGCTGAGATATGGTATTGATCGTTCAGTTCTGTTGTACCTAAAGAGCTGAAATTTGGTGTGTATACCAATTGGATGATGCCCAGTCGATTGCACTTGGTTTCATCACTCTAGCTCCTCCAGGTGCCGTAGATATAGCATTGATCACTTACTTGAGTTTTCAGAAACTTCTGGGAGCTAGGGGTTGAGTTTTGCAGTTCCAGCCCCTAGGGGTTGAGTTTCAGTGCTAGGGCTAGTGTTCCAGTTTCTCTCCATACAGCTGGTCAGCCCCTAGGGTTGAGTTTCTCTATACAGCTGTTTTTTTTTTTTTTTTTTTTTTTTGTGGAGGCATGTGTGTATTTATATGGTAGCTAGGTTGGACTTAATGTTTTGTGTTGGGTGTGTGTGGTTGGGACTTAGTCATATGGGCTGGAACTTAGTCCATATACTTTGTATTTAGTGTTTTTAAGAGTTTGTCTAAGTCATATGTAGCTAGTAGGGGACTTAATCATATTGGTTGGACTTAGTGTTTTGGGTAGGTTGGACTTAGTGTTTTCTGAGTGTTTTTTGAGTGGTTTTGTGGTTTTGAGTGTTTTTTGGAGTGGTTTTATGGTTAGGTTTTGGTTTTGTAGGGTTTGTGTTGGTTTATAAGCTGATTTTGGACTTTAGTCATTGGGGTTAGGGTTAGGTTAGGACTTAGTGTTAGGATTAGAGGTTAGGGTTGGACTTAGTCATATAAGTTAGGGTTGGGACTTAGTCAGTTGGTTGGGTTAGGGTTAGGGGTCATAGATAGGGTTAGGGTTGGGGTTAGGGGTTAGGTTAGGTGGAGCAATGCAGAGTTACTATGTAGCTGGTTAGGACTTCGTGGTTGCAGGTAAGTGAGTGTTTATGGTTAGGGTTAGGGCAGGGGTTGAGGGTGGTGGGCAATGGTTAGAGAGGAGGCCAGTTAGGTTGGACTTAGCATGTTTTGTAGTATGGGTTAATGGCTGGAGTGTTAGAAGTTAGGGGGTTAAGGTTAGGGTAAAGGTCTGGTGCCTTTTTAAGTAGTTAGTGTTTAAGCTTGGGTATAGGGTTAGGGTTGTGCCTTGTGGTGAAAGCTATACAGTTGGTTAGGGTTAGGACTTTTTTTTAGGGTTTGGGGTGGGGTTTTGGGTGGTTAGGGTTAGGTTAGGTTAGGGTTAGAAGCAGAAGGAAGTAGAGTTAGGGTTAGGGTGGTTAGGGGTTAGGTTAGTTAGGTTAGGGCGAAATAGGGTTAGGTTAGAGGAGGGGTTAGTTAGGGTATATAGGTAAATGCGAAAATTGCACCCCCCTATATAAGGTGGTGCACTGCTTCTATAGGTCCCAGGAGGCTGAAATCTCGGCATATACGGTGCCTGCACTGGTTTGGTAGCTCCAGCGCCACCAGCTGAGAGCGCTACGGTATTGCACCCCCAGCTGTTTTTGCACACCTGCATTGAAATTGGCTGTGCATACCACTGGAGGAGTGCCCAGTCGACAGAATTTTCCTCGGCCCCCTCTAGGACCAGACGTGCCGAAAGCATTAAATACTGCACCTTACTTGAGTACCCCTTGCCCCCCCCCAGTCGGTTAGGGTTGAGTTTCCTCAAGCAGGTTTCAGCCTCAGGCCAGGTGGTGTGATATGGTGTTGATCGCTCAGTTCTGTTGTACCTAGAGAGCTGAGAAATTTGGTGTGTATACTAGCTGGATGATGCTCAGTTTCGGCATTGTTCCGTGTTCCTCAGGCTAGCTCCACCAGGTGCCGAGATATAGCACTGATCACTTACTTGAGTTCCAGCAGTCCTAGGGCTGGAGTTTTCTCTAAGCATTGCTAGGGGCTAGGGCTGAGTTTCTTTATACAGCCTGCCACAGCCCTGGGCTGGGAGTTTCTCTCTATACAGCTAGTCCCAGCCCTAGGGCTGATTTTTCTCTATACATTTTTTTTTTTTTTTTTTTTTTTTTTTTTTTTTTTTTTTTTGGGGGCGGGGGTGGGGGGCGGGGGGGTGTATTTGCTATGTGTAGGTGGGACTTAATGTTTTGTGTTGGGTGGGGGGTGGTTTGGGACTTAGTCATATGGGTTGGAACTTAGTCATATAGTTTGTATTTAGTGTTTTGTGTGAGTTTGTCTAAGTCATATGTGGCTAGTTGG
>NW_024877390.1:0-1842 GCF_018340385.1 Cyprinus carpio
CTGCGACACATAAGCCATGTTGATTAAAACATTTTATGTCCAATTTCCTTGAATCATGTAGATTATGTAGACTTACAAACATGTAAGAGGATTCTCCAAGTTTATTAGGCTTCTGGTGCTGTTTATGTTAGAGAAATCCAGTGTTAATCAATGTATGTACAGTTGAGGGGCTCGTTAGCCTAATATTTGATGTTATTTCTTTACAGCTAATTATGAAAAGGAGAAAGGGGCCCAACACACAGCCAGGTCTAGCCAGACAGCACCTCCTGGACAAGTACTGTGATGTACCATCTTCTCATTTTATACAAAATGGACATATTCTCTATCTTTACATCACAGCTGGAGAATCCAGCAGAACTGCAACTGCAAGAGAACTTATTAGATACATACCAGAAATGACTGAAGATCAGGCGAAAACTAAAGTGAAGCTGCTTGTTGAAAAAACTTTAACAAAATACAGAAAGCTAACTAATGAGCGAGAATTTAGTCAGTTTGAAGTAGTATGTAGCCAAAAATTTTGTGGAATCTCCACTACCACCACAGTTCCCTGCGAAAAGTCTCCTTCTGCTGAACAAGTTCCGAAACGTAGTCCTTTGAAGACAAGACAGGTTGCTAGGACCAATTGTCCTTCTTGTACCAGATATAAGGAGTCTCTAAAAAACATGAGGCAGAAACATCTGCAGATGCAGAGAAGCAAGTACCTGGCAATTAAGACACTCAGAGCACGGCAGAAAAATAAAGGAACAATAAGGATACTTAATCAGAAACTGAAAAGAAAAGAAAAGCAAATATCCGACTTGAAATATCTGTTGAAATCACATGAGGCTGAAACCATCGCTAAATTAAAAAAGCAATACAAAGTGAAAGCAAGAAGTCATATGCGACTGAAGAAATCCCTTACACACATGAGGCGAGAGGACAAATCAAATGCTGTTGATGATGTGGAACAAAGATGCTGCAAATTAGAAGAAATAATTAATTCAATGGACAGTGAGATTCATGATTCAGGTCGAAAACCTTCTTTTTGGGAGAGAAAAAAATCCTACAAAAACAGATGCGAAGTCATACTAAATGAAATAAGCATTGATGGTGTTTGATGCAATATCCAATCAGGTGCCCACTGCCAACATCCACAATTTGATTGTGTTCGGCTG
The DNA here is from genome assembly GCF_018340385.1 of Cyprinus carpio. Taxonomy (NCBI): domain Eukaryota; kingdom Metazoa; phylum Chordata; class Actinopteri; order Cypriniformes; family Cyprinidae; genus Cyprinus; species Cyprinus carpio. The sequence continues at coordinate 1,155 of NW_024877390.1, forward strand.
GCGCTCAAAATTAGTTTAAGTGATAAAGCAAAAGGGGCCAATAGAAGCTATGACCAGAGAACTGGGGCAATAAGACTTCCAGACTGCCGAAGAATTTTAGCAACCTACACTGTACCTCGGTTTTGATGCAACCACACAGGAGGTGCGGGAATCACTTAAACAGCATACATTTCACCACCAAAGAGAACTGTTATGTTGTTGCTGTAGATGAACTTCCAGGAGGCACTCGCTGAGGGATTACCAGGATCCATATTTGTCACCCATCAGTAACCTTGCAAATGCCCACTGTCATTTTTTTTTGAGGCAGACTACGAAATCATTCTTCAAAATGATAGAGAATATATCAAACACGCTCACTGACCGCTGTGTTGGCCAATCATGCGGCCATCTGTTTAGTCTGTGCGTCTGGAACAAGGCCTTGAATGAGCTGAATTGCAACCTTCATCCTTGGAAACAATCGCTTCAAAGACAAAGAGTGCTCTGAAGGAGATCGAGAAATCCATGGGGATTACTGGGAAAATCAAGGGGAAAGAGTGCATTGGGGCCACCATTGTGGTTCAGATTAATAAGATGAGGTACAGCTATGGATGGCAAGGGTGACCTCGTGGCTTTAAGACCTTCTGAATGACAAAATCTCCTCTCGCCTCATACCATGCTACAGAGGTAATCGACTGCACATTCTTTTCCA
>NW_024877391.1:0-1851 GCF_018340385.1 Cyprinus carpio
ATTGAATTAATTATTTCTTCTAATTTGCAGCATCTTTGTTCCACATCATCAACAGCATTTGATTTGTCCTCTCCTCATGTGTGTAAGGGATTTCTTCAGTCGATATGACTTCTTGCTTTCACTTTGTATTGCTTTTTTAATTTAGCGATGGTTTCAGCCTCATGTGATTTCAACAGATATTCAAGTCGGATATTGCTTGTTCTTAATTCTCTTCAGTTTCTGCATTGAAGTTCCCAGTTATTGTAGAGATCCTTTATTTTGTACAATGAAGACGTGGCTCCTAGCAGCTGTCTTCAATTGCAGGTACTTGCTTCACTGCTCATGCAGAGGTTTCTGCCTAATGTGTGTAGAGATCCATTAAATATTGGCTACAACTTCAAATGACTAATTGGTCCTTAGCTAACCTGTCTGTAGTTTCAACAGGACTCACTTTAGTAACTTGTTCAGCAAGGATGACGTTCTGCGTTCAGTGGAACTGTGATGGTAAGTGAGAATTCCACGGAGGTGCTGTCTGGCTAGACCTGGCTGTGTGTTGGGCCCCTTTCTCCCTTTTCACTTAATTAGCTGCAAAGAAACCAACATCAAATATTAGGCTAACAGGCCCCTCATTGGCACAATACATGCATTGATTAACTTACTTTGGATTTCTCCTACAACATAAAGCAGCACCAGAAGCCTACAATAAACTTGGAGAAATCCTCTTACATGTTTTGTAAGTCTACATAATCTACATGATTCAAGGAAATTGGACATAAAATGTTTTAATCAACATGGCTTATGTGTGTATTGGATACTTTGGATAAAAGAGTACAAAAAAAAGATTAACAGACAACAAGCAAGCATAACTTTTTGATCCACATTCACAGATCCAATGCCACTTTTTAAATTATGTGCACAGATTTGCTGTATTCATCTAGAGGTTACATGAAAAAGTGCATAAAAGATCACAAAATAAATACTATACTTGTTCACTTTGTCATATCCGCGTTGTATTTTTGCCAGGCTTGCACTGTGCATATCAAAGGTATTTCTTAGCCTATTAATTTAGACAGAGTTACAGGCTAGTAAATCAGTAATCTAATCTTCGGAAGTGATGTAAACTATGTTACTTCATTTTGACAAGTTATGTCAGAAAAACCATGATATACATATTAAACTACATGGCGTCAGTAATAAATTCAAAGAAAAACACGTGTGAATGAGTTAAATACAGAAGATTTTTTTTTTTTTATTTATTTTTAGAGAGGAGGCCTGCAGGGCATCCTGACAGGGCGTTAAGCTAATCTACCGCCACAAATGTGACTACCCAATTTCCCTTGATTTAGTTAAATGCAACTTCTCCTCTAAGGATTCCCGATGGAATTTAAGTCAATTACCAAGATAAAAAGGTATGTATTTATGTCCACCTACCTTACAGTAGTGTCCAAAGCTTAGATGGAAACCCACCGACCCGATTAAAGCCCGCGCAAATTTTCAGTCGCGGTGACCTGAAAACACCTCAGGGCTACAGAAATCCAAAGTGTCCAACACTGCAGGGGTTGCACTCAGCGTAGTTAGCGTTGTATTCAGGAAAAACATACTCCACCAGGCAGCCAGAATTGGAGTATTGAGATGGCCACGCACATTAACAGTACCCGCGCGGTTTGGAACACATTTTTGAGGCAGAATGTTCGCCGCGAGTGGTTGCTATGTCATCATACCTACATATAGATGATAGTAACAGCTATAAAGTATGGTTAAATAATTAGTTCATTATTGCTGGGACCAGTCTACCTGTTGCAGTATCAGCCAAAGCTGCCCCTCTAAAAAATAAAAATGTAACCATAAAGTGATGCGTTATTGATGACAAAA
>NW_024877392.1:0-1974 GCF_018340385.1 Cyprinus carpio
ACCACTTTTCTGAAAATTAGATGTACTGTATAGGACGAGTGCGCGTGTCACTGTCAAATAACCGACCCAACGCAAATTGGTACGAGATTACGATCTGTTAATATTTGAAAGAGATGTAATTCCCAGTTTTAAACGCCTGAAAAACGCTTCTGAACCAGCCAAATGAAACCACCAGATAATGATGAAAAAAACTATCTATTATTATAGATTGCTAGATCACTGGTGCTAAGAATACCATGACTTAAATGAGGGGAAGAAACCGCATTAAATTTCATAAACAAAGAAACCGGCCGTGGACGTACAACCACTGTAAGGGAGTATGGTTGAGTTTAAACTCATTAAAAGAAATGATGCGCTCTTTTGATGTTAGGATGTAGTGCAGTATGAACGTTTTTATTAACTTATCCCGAGAGCGTGTCTCGTAGCAATGGCCATACGTGAGAGCTCGTCTTTCGCTAGGCCTGAGAGAGTCTGCGTCCGCGCGTGAAATCCACGATTTTTTTGCTCAAACTCCCCACTCCAGGAAACCTCCAGCGTGGGGGCCGAGTATGCCCGAGAGCTCGTATGACTGTTTCAGCGTGTCAGGGCGTGGAATCTCTAGGAGAGACCGAGAGAACGCACGGAAGCTTTATAAGAACACCAAAGATTTTGTTTGTATACTGTAGCACGTGTTAATGAAAAGACATACACACGTGTACGCGGCTACTGCCACACACATGACACACTACATACACACACACACACACACACACAGACACTGATCTCACGGACTTGTTAAAATTATTTATTCTGAAACATTATTCTACCAACACGTTCTCACTGGTTTTCCTAGTGCTGAGTTAATATTTTGTTAGAATTATTCTCCAGCTTATTAATATGTTGAGAATCTTTTTTTATATCGTAGTCATATTAAATGCAAACACACACACACACACACACACTACACACACACACACACACACACACGATCTGTTAAAATTGTTTGATGATAATTATTGACCTTAAAGCCAATACTCTTCTCACGCAGCCCCCATACAGAGAGAGAGAGAAAAGATCCCGGGAGAGACAGAGAGCCTCGAGAGAGAGAGGCGCGCACCAGATGGCTGGGCATTACAGAACGCAAACCTGATACCCTCTGTCACGTACCACACACACACGACGCGGTCCGCAGATGAGTCCAGATATGAGAATGTGTGTATAAGAATCTACAAACACATTCTTCAGGGATCTCATTTCATCACTTGGTCACTGAACAAACAACACATTTTATTCACCTCGCGGAGCTCAAAAGGATGACGGATGGATTTCACGCACGGCAGGGTTCCGCATATGGACATTATTAATAGGGCAAAGTGCATCTGGACATAATTAATATGTCAAAAGGTCAAACTCATTATTACTTGTTTTGCTGGCTTAGTTTATTGACTGCCGTAATATTTTTATTTTAAAGGTCCCAACAAAGATAAACTCGTTTTGGTCATAGGCTCGTTGAGCAACACACTTCAGTGAGCAGATCTCTCGTCTATCTCTCTGTTCTCTGGCCATACATCAGGTATTAATAAGCCCTGACCCATATGTAATAAGATATGTTGGTTTAGCTTTGTCAGTGTTAATTATTAAATTTACCTATTTATTTATTAGCATTTTTAACCGATTTAAAAATTGAAAACTAAGTGAGACTCCTCCCACTCCGGAATCTGCCCGTAGAGGCGAATTTCTCTCAGACAATGAAAGTCTCAGCACATACATTAATTCCTCACACAGAGCCAAAAAATCCATATTCAAATCAAAGACATGCCGACTTCCTGCTTGGTCGGTAAGCTTAATTGGACTGTTAAATATTTTTAGAAAAAGTTGGTCCCCCCCGTCTTAATAGAACATATATGTACCGAGCCCTTTGGTGTCTGTAGCTAAACTAAGCCCCCCACTTTTGGAACAAAGGTTTGTTTGGGCGCTAATAGAGTGCCTCCTCCA
>NW_024877393.1:0-1911 GCF_018340385.1 Cyprinus carpio
TTCCAAACCTGTTGTAGCACAAACTAGAGGGTTACTTCTCCCCAACCTACCATACAATGTTGGCGGTGTAAAGGTTTCATGCACCAGGTACTTGTCCTTATTTCACTTCTCCAGCTCAACAACTACCGGTTTCAGGTCCATCAGCCACACAGCAACAAACGGAATTTCCACTCATCCAAGCAGCCTGGCCAACCAACCAACAATTCAATAACTTCTACATCCACTGAGAATTCTCAAATACTCCCAGATAAACCCATTTCGACTATCACATCTAAAAGTACCTCTACCATTCCTAAAAATCTTGTCAGTGTACCACAACAGTTAATTGTCCCTGTCGAGGGAGTGTTGGCTCGTGGAAGGAAAGCTATTGTGGACACAGGTGCAAGCTATACCCTCATCCATGGGGCCTCTGGAAGACCTTGCTCAATCACCTAATGATCTCAGCCTTGGACACTGGGGCCTCTGTGTTGTGCTAACAGGGAAGCCGGGGTTCCTCTTGGATGGCTGAATATGCATAGTGCTTCCATGACCAAATGTTCACCATACCAGCTGCAGTTCCTGCTTTGCAAAGCTCTGGCATATGTAGTAGGTCTTAGCCTGGATTTTTATTTTCTTTAGTGAAACACACAGATAAATGTAATTGATAAAATGTATTATACCTTTAGAATCTACTCTGATGTGGATTACCCATTTCAACAGGTAGTGCAAATTGTGCCTGTGAATAGACCCAGGAAAGGAAAGCACCAAGAGTATACCAATCAGTATTTCTCTCTTGAGTTCCAGTTCCTCCCCTCATGAACCCAAATTTACATTTAGCACAAATGAAAGCATGGACATCCAAAACTTTTTGACAATGCTGTGAATAAAGCCCCACTTACCAGCTGATGGAAAAATACCAGCTGTAATGCAAGTCCTAGAGGCCAATCCACAAGTGTGTGCTCAACCAGATTACGTACTGATGTTCTCCAACATCATATTTATCTCACTCAGCAAGTACCAATAAAGCAGCTGACTCATATCAGTATGTCTCCGATCAAACAAGCTAAGTTGTGGAAGAAGAAACAACTGGAAGAGATACAGCAAGTGCTGGCATTTCAGAACCTTCCCTTATTCAGGTTGGGCCTATCAGCCTGTTGTTCTTGTCCCTAAGAAAGATAGGAGTCTCCGTTTTTGTGTAGAGATCTACCGTAAGGTAAATGCCATTGCCACAGAAAGTGACGCATACCCACTACCAAACTTATCCACAGAGATCTTGGGAATCTCTCTTACCTGGAACTGCTATTTTTCTCACTACTATTGATTTGAATAGCCGGTGTGGCAGGTGGCCACAGAACCCTGAAAGTACAGCAAAAAAAACAGCATTTATTACACCATTTGGATTATTTCAGTTTAATGTTATGCCCTTTGGTTTGAAAAATGCTCCAGCCACCCTTCCCAAAAGATTTCTAGAGGAAACAGTTTCTTTTGAGGTGAACTACGTGGTCAGTACCACAGGGGAGCATAGATGATATTATCATCTATTCTCCAACTATTGAACAGCACTTCCTTGACATTCAGAGCGTTCTCAACAAGCTGCAAAAGGCTGGTCTGACTATCAACCTTAAAAAAAGCAAATTTTGTCTGCAGGAATTAACATTCTTGGGCCATGTCGTGGGTATTCAAGGTATCTCTGCTGATCCCAACAAAGTTGAGGCTATTCGCTCTTATCCAGTCCCAAGAAACCTCAAGGAGGTCCAGCGATTCCTTGGTTTAGCCGGATGGTACCACCGGGTTTGTTCCACACTTCTTCCAGATCGCTGAACCCCTTAATGCCCTGAAGAAGAAAGGCAAAGCCTTCCAGTGGACGCCATGTTGTCAGCATGCTTTTGAACAGTTGAAAATAAGCTTGATGACACCTCCCATCTTGGGACA
>NW_024877394.1:0-1742 GCF_018340385.1 Cyprinus carpio
CTCATCCATTTTTGCCGGGGCTGCAGGGTAGGGAAGTATTCCTTTTTAAAACTTGTCCAAAAACTGATCTGCTGTACTTGTGATTGCCGCCATCTTTTTCCTCGACTTCAAGAATTTCGGACTCCTGGGTAAATCACTTGTGGTTGCCAGGATGCATCTGGCCGCTTCATCAACAGGTAATTTGGGGGTCACTGGATTCGGATCAGCTACATCAGAAGAAACACATAACCCAATGGCTTTGCATTGAGTATAGTCTCCCACTTCTATAAGGAGTGTTCTGAGGACTTCCTGTGAGTCTGGGACCCGACATGATGGCACGATGGTAGTTTTAACTGATGGATTTCACGCCCCACATACCTCCTCCAAAATGTGGGGCATTTGGGGGGATTGTAATGAAACTGGATCTTCTGTTTGCTAACTGGTTTTGGAGGTGTGGGCTCATGGAAGCTTAAAAGCTATCTGTAGCTCCTTATCACCTCCCTCGAAAGCTGGTGCCCTGATCTGCCAAGATTTCAAAAAGGTTACCCACGACGAAAGCAACCATACCTATGGGCTTCATCAGGAAAGGAGTCTGTATCCATGTTACCTCAGTAACCATAAGTGGACACAGCTGGTGGTCATGCATCTCTAAAATTATTCCCCACCTCTTTTCATTACTCCTTCCTCGCTTTACTAGGAATGTGGGCCAAAGTTTCCAATCTATCCCTGTGTGGAATAGAAAGCTGGTTTTACTCAGGGCGGAGTCTGGCTGGGAGAAGTTCTGCCATTTTGGAATTTAGGTTTAGCTTCCACTTTTGGCATTCGACACAGAAATGTGTTGATGCATGCCTGCATTGCTTTCTCCCTTCTGAGTATCCAGTAATATCTTCACATTTCTGCAAATACCCTTTCTGACCAGGATGGCAGAGTTTCTGCATCATACTGCTTTATAAGGAGGCGGTAATAGGGTGTTTTGGGTCCAAGACTATGGGGTGCAGAGTACTGTAACTCAGGTTGGTAGCTCGGTGCTAGTCAGCCCTCCTACACGGATGAGTGCGCAAACGGTCCCCAAATCTGGTGACTGTAGCAGCGCCTGGCAAAGGGATCGCTTGGCAGTTGTTAAAGCTTGATATTCTGTGGGGAAACTGTCTAATTGGGGTTGGCTTTAAAAAGACTTGTTCGACCCGCTGGTACTCCTTCCCTTTGGGCCGTACCCGGCCCCACAACCCGACGGATCTGCAGTAACCCAAGTTCCTCAAAGGCTTTAGAACTGGGAGCATCTGGCAGTGATAATCCAGTATAAGTCAAAGTGAGGCCACAAAAAATTTGTGTTACGTAAGTCGGTGGGGTCATCATTCAGCCCAATGGCAGGAGTTTCTGGCCAATGATGCGGGTGGTAGGTAGAGGGAAGCCCGGGCCCTTTACACCATCGATTGGGTTGGATCATTCAAGCAAGGTTTTGCCATGTGTGATGTCATATGCAACATTGTTAACTGAATCTACATAGCGCCAGCAATGACCTTCTGTAAGTTCTTGTATCTCGGTTACTCTGGTTCCTACAAAAACTTTAAATCTGCAGGACTCCGATTTCAGCCAGGTGAGTACTGTTGTTGAGTCACTCCACAAGAATGTGTTCCTAATTTCCAATGAGAGCTCATTATGAAGTATCTTGGCTAACTGTGCTCCAGTGAGGGCAGCATTGGTTTTGCCGAGGCATTGACTGTTGCCTTTTTGAGAAAACTCTTGATCTGGCGTGAGAATGC
>NW_024877395.1:0-1884 GCF_018340385.1 Cyprinus carpio
ATTTGTATCTGAAAACACAATTTATATATAATAACCAGATAAGATTTTAAATGGTCAAAGGGGCCAGTGTCGGTTTTGTAAGATAATGTACACAATGCCCAAACTTTAACATCTTAAATCTTTTTAAATGTTTTTTTTTATTTGGCTTTTTAACAGGGTGGACATTTTTGGTATTCCAACACAGATTTCATAAATTTTTGTTTCAAAAATTGTTGCATTTATTTGCCTGAGTTTGGCCCAAAATCAATCAGTTTTAAAAATGTTTTTGCTTCCTATCAAGATTACACAAAAAGTTATTTTCAAAAGGGTTCGATTTTTCTACATTTTATGATGTCCAGGAAAGCCCTGAACACACCAGCAATGGCCTTTACCTTTGATTGTTCTTCTCCAAGTTCATTGTATTAGGTGACTCTTTCTTCACCCTGGTGGAGTACCACCACAACAGCAGCAGACTAGTGGTGATCCCAGCATGATTTGCGCGCTGGTATTGCTGAGACCGGATGGAGATGTTCTGGAGCAGGTCTTGTAGACAGAAGTCTTGTGAACAATCTTGCAGGTTGTGAATATCAGACTAATTGTTCAAGATAAATGAGGTGTTGTTTGCTATCAGGCTGAGATGTTCCTGACAAGCAGAAGCGAATCCTGCAGTCATTTAACTGAACAGACTGAGTTTCACGGACAGAGAATTATATAGACTCTGAACATTCTAATGTTCTAATTATGATCATCTCATGCTTGACTGCTTCCACACTCTCAGGAAAAAGGTACAAAAGCTGTCACTGGAACGGAACTTTTTTCAAAGATGCACCTTTGTACCTCAAGGGGAGCTTATTGTTAGATGCACGTACTAGCACCTGTTAGTGCCTAAAGTGTATGTTTTAGTACTGAAAGTGTACATACAGTATTAATGCCTAATACTAAAATTAAAAAAACTACTTCCCAGAGTGAAAGTTTTTGTAGCTTTTTTTTTCTGCAGGGAAAAAAAGCGAAAGATAACAAGTGAGTGCTTCTAGTTAATCTAGTCCTCTGTTTCTTCCAATAATAGTCAGTTTGTTCTCCTTTATAATCCACCCTCTCATGTGTCAGCCCACCTTCTGCTTTTAAAAACACTATTCAAATGCAACATACCCGCTCATAACTATAAATTCTAAGGATCATTAAACTATAAGGGCACGTACACTCCATCTGTCACTAGCTCTTGATGAACCACCTGTTATTCTCGCATTATAGAGCCAAGAACATAAGAGGATATCTTGTAAGATCAGTAACGCGAAAAATGAGATCATATTGGAAATGAAGTAGGCTTTTTTTCTGTCATAAATTTGCCACTTGTAAATATATGTAACGGAGAAAACAGGTGTCTTGGGTGACAGGTGGCCGGATGGAGAAGTACAGTGCACAGGACAGTTTATCACTATTGCAACCACTAATGTCATTTATTTGTTGACCTGTGTGTAAATAAGTAGTGTATGTAGGAAGAACTAGTAGATTGATCAGAATGTGTATTATCGAGCATATGAGCTCCATTAGGAGAAAAGGAACGTGCATCTCCGGTAGCTCGTCATTTCAGTGAGGCGTCACATTCCACATGGGACTTGGATTTTATTGTAACCAAACATATACCACAACCCGAGGGGTGGTGTGTGTGTGTGTGTGTGTGTGTGTGTGTGTGTGTGTGTATATATATATATATATATATATATATATATATATATATATATATATATATATATATGAAGTATAAAAGAAACATTTTTTAAATTTTTGTACATTGTACATTTTTACAAGTTTTTTGCATTAATAATGTGTTGTATTAAGGTCTTTTTTATTTTTGCATTAAGAAATTATTACAATTTATATATGTGTATGAGAAATGTCCTCAAT
>NW_024877396.1:0-2352 GCF_018340385.1 Cyprinus carpio
TCCACTTTCACTTGTAGATGATTCTAATGTGGACATACTTGGGGAACATATCTATTTATATAGTATAGGGTGAGCTCTTGTTGTGGGTTCTGTTTCTGTGGTAGAAGTAAACATAGAGGAGTTTGTGTCCCCTGGCTTGTTGTTTGCTCTTCACTAAAAGTAGACATTTCTGTTGTTGATGGGAAATCAATTCTGATGTACTTTGTCCGTCTGTTGCGGTGGGCTGTGAGAGATGGAGGCGTTCCTATTGAGGATGATGTAGTTTCCAGTGTTGAACTGCTTTCCTTGTAAATGAGTTCAGAAATAAGTAGGGGTCCGTGGTCATAGGGAGGACACATAAGCTATTTGTAAAATGTTGATTGAGCTGCATCATTATAGGTTCTGTTTCTGTGGTAGAACTAAAACACAGTTGTTTGGAGGCCTGCTGGCTTGTTATTTGCTCTACAGTGGATAGAAGATATTTCTATTTAGCATGATAGAGTTAATAATTCTGATGTACTTTGTCCTTCCGTTGGTAAATGAATATAAGTGAAGATGTAGAAGTACCTGTTGGTATGTACAGATGTGGTTGCCCTGTTGATCCGCTTTCACTTTGAGATGATTCTAAATGTGGACATGTACCTTAGAGGGGACATATCTATTGTAAATGTCAGATTGAGCTCTTGTTACATGGGGTCTGTTATGCTGGTAGAAGTAAGCATAGAGGTTGTGCCCCCCCTAACCCTTGTTGTTTGCTCTTCACTAGAAGTAGACATTTCTGTTGTTGATGAAATCAATTCCTGATGTACTCTCCTTTGTCCGTCTGTTGCAGTAGACTGTGAAGATGGAGATGTTCCTATTGAGATGATGTAGTTTCCAGTGTTGAACTTCTTTCACTTGTAGATGATTCAATAGTGGTCATGGTCATAGGAGGACATAGCTGTTGTAAAATGTTGATCGAGCTGTCATTGCATGAAGGTTCTGTTTCTCTGTGGTAGAACTAAACACAGTTGTTTGAGCCTGCTGGCTTGTTGTTTGCTCTACAGTGGATAGAGATATTTCTATTGCCGATGAAGTTAATTCTGATGTACTTTGTCCTTCTGTTAGAGTAGCATGGGCAGAGATGTACAGAGGTAACTGGCCTTGTAGACACAGTTATTTGCACCTGATGAATCCACTTTCACTTATGGAATCTGTTCCTAATGTGGACATACTTGTAGGGACATATCTGTTATAAATGTCGGTGTGAGCTCTTGTTGTGGGTTCTGTATCTATGGTAGAGTAAACATAGAGGTTTTATGTCCCTATGACTGTTGTTTGCATCTTGCCTAAATGTAAGACATTTCTATTGTTGATGAAATCAATTCTGAGTATACTTTGTCCGTCATATTTGCAGTAGATAATGAGATGGAATGTTCCTGTTATTGAGGAGATGATGCAGTTTTAAGTGGTAGGGGCTTCTTTCCTTAGATGATTCAATGGTAGTCGCCATTCATAGGGGACATAGCTATTTGTAAATGTTGATTATGAGCTGTCATTATAGGTTCTGTTTCTGTAGGTAGAACTAAACACAGTTGTTTGAGCCTGCTGGCTTGTTGTTTGCTCTACAGTGGATGAAGATATTTCTGTTGCCGATGAAGTTAATTCTGATGTACTTTGTCCTTCCGTTGAAGTAGATGGTGAAGATGTAGAAGTACCTGTTGTGTACAGAGTAGTTTGCACCGTTGATCCACTTTCACTTGTAGATGATTCTAATGTGGACATACTTGCATGAGGGGACATATCTGTTGTAAATATCGATTGAGCTCATTTCGTGGTTCTTTCATGGTAAGAAGTAAACATAGAGGTTTGTATGTCTAGCTTGTTGTTGTTTATCTTCACTAGAAGTATTTCTGGCTGTTGATAAAATCCAATTCTGATGTACTTTGTCCGTCTGTTGCAGAAGACTGTGAAGATGGAGACGTTCCTGTTAAGGATGATGTAGTTTCCAGTGTTGAACTTCTTTCACTTGTAAATGATTCAAATATGGCTGTGGTTATAGGGGACATAGCTGTTGTAAATGTTGATTGAGCTGTCGTTGTAGGTTCTGTTTCTGTGGTCGAACTAAATACAGTTGTTTGAGCCTGCTGGCTTGTTGTTTGCTCTACAGTGGATGAAGAAGATATTTCTGTGCGATGAAGTTAATTCCTTTTTATTCCGTTAGAAGTAGATGGTGAGATGCTTAGAAGTACCTGTGTGTACAGAGTAGTTTACTGTTGATCCACTTTCACTTATAGATGATTCTAATGTGGACATACTTGTAGGGACATATCTGTTGTAAATGTCGATTGAGCTCTTATTTGTAGGTTCTGTTTCTGTGGTAGAAGTAAACAT
>NW_024877397.1:0-1826 GCF_018340385.1 Cyprinus carpio
CTTTTTGAATAATGTCTGTCATAAATAACAAATTATTTTGAAGCATATTCTCATCAGACTTTACATACTTAAATCTGCATAATTGTGATTTTTACACCAGGGCGTTATTTACTTTTATAAGGACAGTTTTTAAACCTTACTATATATATGCACTCTCTTTCCTGTCAAATTCTTACATTTGATCAAATTCAGTTTTAATAAGGCTGCCGTTATCAGTCAAATTAAGTCATTTACACTGCAAAATTGCAACTGTAATAAATAATTTTATGAGATTGATGTTTAAACAAATAATATAAAAAAACAATGATGCCTTTAAACAATAAACCAATAGGTGGCAGCAAGTGACCGTCTTAATAAATGAATCATTGAGTCATTCATTAAAACGATTTGTTCAAAATTGCTGAATCATTCAATAACAAAACACAGCACTTTACTGTTGCTTTTCTTTTGTAACTATTTTCGTCGCTGAAATAGAACAAAATGATATTGCATCTAAATTGTAAGTGACTACATATTAGCTAGGCTACTTGTTTATTAAACTATACATTCAATGTAACATTTGCAATCGTGATATTATAGAACAGCTCACTTGGTCGTGTTATGTTACTTTACTATATCATATATTATTTATAAATAAAAAAAACTCAACATTTTTAAAATTCAGAATAAAAACTTACTTTGAAATGTTTGAGCAAGTCCACCGCCGTTGCATGACCCATGAACTGCGAGCCGAAGTATCATGACTGGACGTGGTCGTCCACCCAGTAGCGCATATAAAGGTACAACTGCTTACTTTTCGTGATCTTATTGAGACTCTCGTCAAACATGATCACAAACCCGTTGGACATATTGACATGTTCAGTCAGTTCTTTCGTTATAAAGGGAGCTAATCCGAATTTAGTAATATATGCCGTTTTGTTGCTTCCACACGAGAATGTAGCTGCAACCTCGGAGTCAGGAAACATGATTTTAGAAATCTCTGTAACGTTTTCATTTGAAGTGTAAGAAGTGGTGCTCAGAGACTGTTTTTACTTTGACCCACATCACCTCTGCCCGCCCAGGGGGTTGGTGTGGCCTGAATCTGATAGTATGTTTAGCTGTGGTGGCATTTCTTATTGTAGAAATGCTCCTCATTATTGATAGTCAGAGCTGTTTCAGTGCAACCGGAGATCCGCGTGCACAGAACGCGGGCCACAGGTGGCTGGCGCTGGCAGCAGTGTTACACGCTGTGTGTTTGGCACCCTTCATATGGGGATTCCAGGCTATAACACCCATTGTCGCTTAGCTAGTATTTCCTGCGCCCAACAGCAATAGGCCTCGCGGTCATTTCTGGCACAGGCTTGACCTAAACGTGAATTCGATTCCCTGCCCACAGCGGATTAAACCACACTTTCCCATTTTAGCTGACAAACTGTACATACTATCTTTGTTCTGTAATTTACCTCACTTGCCTAGTAACCATAGTAACGGGTGCGCGAGCTTTCGCGCTTACTGCTATGACGTGGAGCGCGAGGTGCACTCAACATTACGCTGCATGAATTTTTAATTAGCCTACACTAGTAACAGTTCATTTTGTTACGGTATGAACTTAATCCTAGGAAAAGTTAAAAAAAAAAATAAAACAAAAATAAGACCTTTGTAACGAAATCCAAGACTTTGTATACCAAATTCAAGGCTATTAAGGCCTTAATTTTAGATTATCAAATTTAAGACTTTTTCAATGCTTTTAAGACCCCGCGGGTACCCTGTAAAGCTAGTTCAGGTTTGTTGGAGTAGGAGCTATACGCTGCAGGACTGTGAGACTCCAGGGACAGAGTTGAAGACCA
>NW_024877398.1:0-1931 GCF_018340385.1 Cyprinus carpio
CGAGTTGCAGCTACCTTCTCGTGTGAAGTAACAAAAGCGGCAGATATTACTAAATTCGTATTAGCCTCCCTTTATAACGAAAGAACTGACTGAACATGTCCATATGTCCAAAGGGTTTTGTGATCATGTTTGACGAGATTCTCAATAAATCTCAAAGTAAGCAGTTGTACCTTTTATTTCGCTACTGGGTGACGACCCCGTCCAGTCCTGATACTTTCGGCTCGCATGTTCTGGGTCATGCAACGGCGGTGGACTTGCTCAAACTTTCAAAGTTAAGTTTTATTCTGCAAATTTTAAAAATGCTTAGTTTTTTTCATTTATAAATATATATGAGAATAGTAAAATAACATAACAACCGACCAAGAGCTGTTCCTATAATATCACGATTGCAAATGTTACATTAATTATAGTTTAATAAACAATAGCCGAGGTCTAATATGTAGTCCTTACAATTTAGAGCGATTCATTTTGTTCTATTTCAGCGACGAAATAGATTCAAAAAAAAGCAACAGTAAAGTGCTTGCTTTTGTTTATTGAAGGATTCAGCACTTTTTGAACAAATCGTGTTTTAATGAATGGCTCAATGATTCATTTATTAAGACGGTCACTTGCTGCCACCTATTGGTTTATTGTTTAAAGGCATCATTGTTTTTTTATATTATGTGTTTTAAACATCAATCTCATTTAATAATATTTTCTGACAGTTGCAAAATTTTGCGTATAGGTTGAGGGTAAATGACTTAATTGATGATAACGGCCCCCTCAAGGCACCTGATTATTAAAACTGAATTTGATCAAAATGTAAGAATTTGGACAGGAATTTGAGAGTGCTGCGAAATATAGATTTATTATATCTTAATTCTAAATTATATATATATCTATATTAACAACTATATATAGTAAGGTTTGTAAAAAAGGGTCCTTATAAAAGTAAAATACAAGCTGCCTGGTTGTAAAAAATCACAATTATGCAGAATGTCATTAGTGTAAAGTCTGATCGAGAATATTGCACCTTCAAATATAAATTTGATTTATTCCATTGAAGACAGTGTATTAAAAGAGTAGAAACATATTGGCTTATTAAAAATTATTGTAAAATTAGTTATAAAAAACTTCCTTATGTGTGATTTAAATGGAAGTAGCGACAAAATAAATAATTTTAACCTTTAAAATCATAGAATGACTTGTACCCATCTGGGGGTCCTTATGTTTACTTTACAGTTGAGAGATGTTTTTCTTGTTATGTACTGTTAACTGATAGAACCCCAAACTTAATTAAATGATATCAAATTGTTTAATTATTTGTGTATTGTTTTTTTTTACTTGAAGGAAATGTCTTTTGAAGCAAAACGTGTTTTTCTTGTCAGAATTGGCACCAGAATGCTTCATTTACAGTGTTTAAATCACATAAAAATTGGCGGCACATGGGGATAATTTTTTTTTTGTTTTCCCCCAGACCCAGATGGGAACAAAAAACTTCAAGTTCGTAAACATGTCTAAACAATTTTCACACAGTTGTGAGGTTTGCATGTCTGAACCTGTATCTCACCACTCAGACAGAACTCCTTGCCGCAACCTTGAAATTTAACCTCCATCACACTAACTATTATGTAGGCTATATAATGTCTTTGTTTAAAATTTGCTTTTCATGTCTTTTAGGGAGTGTGTATGTACTTGCCCTTTAGGAAGATGGTCCTCTGTGTCTATGTATGGACCCAATGTTAATTGGCGTTTTTTGAGATGCGCAGCAGAGCATGCATAGCATTTTTGGGGGTGCGTTCAGCTGGCAGTGGTGGGGAGTTGTGGGCCTCATACTCTTCCATAATGCGGTAAAATGTGGCTATCACCGACTGGCATAGGAACGTTACCTAATAAAGAGTGCTCTGCATACAATTTTCACAATGTGCCAGCAAGAAGGGAGATTTCTGTAA
>NW_024877399.1:0-1864 GCF_018340385.1 Cyprinus carpio
TTCCTATCAATAACAAAGTCAAAGGGTGCAATTAAAGTCTCCACCAATTATTAAAAAATCCTCTTGTGAAAAGGGATACAAGGAAGTATTACAGCATCTCAAAACTTAATTCTGTCCTTACCAATATTTGGTTGCATAAATATTAACAAAGACAAAACTTCTCTCTTTTATTTTTCAGCTTTAATTAAAAGGAGCATGCATTTTCTAATTCATTAATAGATAAAAAATTCTTACATTTTAAATCAGCAAGAAAACAATATTGCCACACTCTGCACTTTCTAAATTTGTTCCATGACTAAGAACAACACCCTACCATCAGACCACAAACCCCAATCTACTCCTCATTATTTACATCGCTGTGTGTTTCTTGTAGAAAAACATCACACTAATCTCTTTTAGTTTTATACTTTCTTTTTAGTAATAACCATTTATTTCTATCCCTTTTTTTATCCCATTTACATTAAGAGACCCAACTCTTAGGACATCCATATACAAGATAGGAAAAGGAAAAAACAGTAGTATGAGAAGAAAACCAAAACAAAGACTGGGACCCATTGTGCACTTATTTAGTCTACATCTCCACTGGCGTTTCCGCCCTGACCGGGTTTTGCTCCTTTGCCTAATTGGCGTTAAGCATTTTTTTAACCTGCAACCTTTTCTGTTGAGATAACACTTCTAGGCTACATTCTTGTTCCACTTTCATAACAGATAACACAAATTTATCTAAATCTGAAAACTACCAATTTCAACTTTTTTACCCTTTGTCTCGTCCAAGAATGCATTAATCTGCTCAACCAATACAAATCACTCCCACAATTAGCCACATCAAAGTCAGCACATGAATCATCATCTCTACAGCTTTCTACCGTCGTTTCTGACAAATCATCAAATTCTTCACTTTTGCCCCATCATGTGTCTCATTTTCCTGGATCATTTTTCCTGGATCACCACAAACATCTCCATTACTAACAGCTTATCGCTACACAACTTGGAAGCTCAGCATCATTCACAATACTATCAGAGAAGCACTTTGCACTTACCTCAAGTGAGCCATAGTACCTGCCTTTTTCAGGTTGCTTGTAGCGGTGTATTCTCCGTCATAATCTGTGGCCTATTGGCTGGGCCTTCAGGACGAGCCTTCTTCCTTCATGATTCACGGCGCTTGTGTGCTGGGACAAGTGGCTTGCGTTTGTGACCAAAAATCCGCGCTCAAAAGCACCGTAAAGTCTCACATTACTAGCATACACCATATATGAACCTTCTCTTTGAGGCCACCGAGGAAAGACCACATCCAGCTGATTTTAGCGGGGAGAGCTCAAAACTTTCCATATAAACATATGCTTCTAAAAAGACCAGCACATGTTTAAGTGTAGCATTCTTACAACCCCTTGAAATTTCTTTTACAGCACCGTGATTTACTTTGCCGAATCTGATAAGCTCTTTAACAATACTCATTACCAACGAGCGGGGGGTACGTAGATATGATAATTTTAGTTGCGATGCGGACAGTGCAATAGACGCGTCGCGTTTTGTTGATCCATATTCGCTTTCAATCAAAGTTTCACCCCTGATTTTTTCATTTTTTAAAAAACTACTGCCGCCTTATTCTGATTTCTTGAAGCCGGGCTAATATTTTCACTGACCAACTTTGGCTCCGGCAGCCAAGGAGAACATCCTCAATAACGGTCATTGCCGTAGCCTCCGGGTATGCACGCCTGGGATACCATTCCGGAGGGTGAGGAAGCGACGCCACCCAGCGGGGGTGGGCGTCATATTTTGCCTGCACTTTCGCGCCTGAAATAACAAGCAGAGCTGCTTCCTAAAAAAGAAGTGTTTTGAAGGTGTTAGAAGAAAATGGAAAAAA
>NW_024877400.1:0-3831 GCF_018340385.1 Cyprinus carpio
CGTGAGACTCCTAGGCTTCTATGTACAAAGGCATGCACAGAAAAGTGCCAGAGGGCTACTTATCATTGTCACTGGCTGTCCACTAACAATTTAGGCCTACTTACAAACCCACCTTTCTTGTGAAATAGTGGGTAACATACTGTCGACCCTTTGCCTCTTTCACTTCTCTTATTTTTTTCTCTTTTTCCGTTTTAGCTTCAGATTTTGAGGCATTTTTCACATCCTCTCCGTTGAATCTACAGAGCGCTTCTCAAAGTAGCAAGAAATCAAGCTATTTATATTTACCTTAGTTACTGGATACAATTTAGGCGGACTGAACCATTTTATGCAATGTCTAAGAGAGGGAGAGGGGCTTATCGACGTCGGTGGTGTTACCTAAACAAATGCATTTTTTGACACCAGAAAAACAAACAGAATAAATTTTAAAAGAAAGTTAATAATTTTTACTATCAGAATATTTTTTTCTTACACTCATTATTCTGAGTTCAGAAACTTTTCAGTACATTTCTTAACAATTTAATAATAATTAAGAAGCGATCATATCTTTTATATAAGTATCACACTATAAACTAGGATAATGTAATGATAAGTCAAGTAAGCTGCGTCTTGAATGAGAGGCGGCGAGGTTTTAAAGCAATATTTTGCAACAACCAGGATTCACAGTAGGAAATAATGTGACTTGTATGAACAAAAGGGGCCCGCTTAACATATGACACAGCAAAACTAGGAAACAAAGCGTATAAGGCCCTAAGCGTAAAGACCAAACAATTACAACTAGGTGGGAAAATAAAGATAAATAAGAATAGTGAAGCTGCGGTAAAAACAAATTCAAACAGAAGAGCTGGTTTCAAAGTAACGTTATGAAAAACACAGTGGTTTTATATCTCTGGCCAACTCAAGCAATTTTAGGTGTAATTTAGGAGGTCTATTGTATTTGTTAGGGTATATTGTACTTGTGGCATTATGAACACTATTGCAGGTGATAGCAAAGTCTTTGATGGAATATTTTATTAAAGGAATGGTTGCTGATTGGATAGTACCAACACACTCGCCTGTCAAGCATTTACTGTCACATTTAAGTTTTCACCGCATACATGCACCCAAATACCCAAAAACCTGTAACTTCATCATAATTAGTTAAAAATACAAATAAACTTAATGCCTGATACTTTTGTAACTGACTAAAAACTGATATTTTAGCTAAACAAACAACAAAGGATCGGTGCATATAACTGTGACCACAAACATCAACTTAAATGAACAAAAGACAATAACCACCAATATGTTTTCACACAGTTAACTTTATTTAAATGATTCACTGATATAAAATGACACTAAGTTGTTAGAATAAAAAATGTGCACTAACGTAACGGTTCATTGACTGAATTGTCCAAATGAATTTTCAGAAGTGAATCTGAGCTTGCATCACTAAACGGATCACAAAAAAGGGATTTGTAACATCACAACATGGAAGGAGTTTATACTTAACAAAAAAGTGTGGAAATGTGCCTCTTTTTATATAGGTTATCTGAGCATGCTTAATCAGAAGTCCAACAATTTAGAGTGCTGCCCTGTATGAGTATTTTGGGATATGGATCCCCGAGCGGCCATGTTTGAAGTTTGAGTTGTAAACTGGGTATTGTAGTTCCCCTGACCTGAAGGTCTACAGCACTTGAATGAGTAGGTATTAGTTAAATGTGTTCAATTGAACACCTTTGTAAAAAACAAAAACAAAAAATAATTGTTAAAACATATTTAGACTAAATGATTATATCTGGGCATCAACATGATATACATGTTCTAAAACAGGCTTGAAGTGTTGGCTATGTTGTAATGGAGCAACCTTGTTATGTTATTCAGAAGGCTTAGGATTCATGCGGTTCCTGAAACCAAATAATTTTATTTATCTTTAAAAAAGACAATTGTGTTCTGGCTGTTGTCTGAATATCTAGTATGTCTTCATCACGAAATGATGAGCCCATCATCAGTTTCGTGACCCCAAGGGGGGTATGTTTTTTGAGTTCTCTCTCTGTGTATGCTGAGCTTTTGACCGTTTTTTACAGACCAGCACCTATAAAACCAGCGAAATATTGTATCAGCCAACATATGATGTTCACCCAACGAGTTTTATCTACTGCGCTCTATAATAAATTTCTGCAATGGCTGTACTTGTTATGATGCTTCATGTCGGGGGTCTTATGAGCAAACCCATGTTTGCCAAACTAGTGTTAAGTGATATTGTCCACATTTTTAACGTTAAAGAGGTTAATGAACCTCTTTCACCATCTATTATTGTAATAATGCATAAACAGTGTTAGGGGAGCAATTAGTTACATATAGCTAAATTATGTAATTGAATTACAAAATAAATGTAATTGTAATCAGTTAACAGTTACTGAGATTTTTTTTAAAATTGCAGTTAAGTATGAAAATGTTAATAGAGGGGGTTACATATCTGAATATTTTTCACACACATACAGATTTAATTGATATATTTCATAAACTGCATTGACTGCTCTAAAATATGAGACACAGATGTTTCAGGAGTTAAGGACACATGCTTATTTCCTATTTGGGTGATGTATATTTATTTATTAAGTTGAACTGTTTTACCAACCCGCTGTTAGATACCGGGCTTTCCTCCCCTTCATAGCTATGAAAAAACTTGATTTCAAAAAACAGCATCATAGCTATTAAACTATCTTGTTGTATGTTTTTAAACATGTATTTAACTCAGAACAATCTCCAAGCAAATCTGAAATTTTGGTGGTTGTGCTTTAAAATGAAATTATTACCATCCCAATTTAAGTGATGAAGGATTTCAAAGCCCGATTGAAGTCATTAGTTGTTGAGGTTACCTAATGTTAACCCCTGGCCGGTTAACATGTTTCAAAAGATTAACGGTGGAAAACATTACATATTTAGAAAAGTCTTAAAACATGTAATCAAATGTAATCAGTTACATTACTTTTTTAAAGAAATTGAAATAGCTACACTACCTTTTAGATTTTAAATAGGGTAACTTGTAATCTATAACCTAATACAAGTCCACATAGTAACCTTTCCAAAACCAGCGTAAAATAATTCCATCAGGGTCTCAGCTACAGCTAAATGTTAAAACAAAACTTAAGGACCTTGTCGGCAGTTTGTGAGGAGTGTCTGTGTGGTGCATGAGAGTGGTTTGAAAGAAAAATGTTTTAGCTTAAATATCTGATTTTACTACAAACTATAAGGATTCTAAGTATGAAACATAACACTATGTTTTTATTAATCTATTTATTTTATTTTATTTTAATTTCCAACAAAACCGGTTGTTCGCATTTAAAAGTCATAAGAATGTTTATTGTGTTTTGAAAAAGAAAAGTAAGATATGATATATACCAAGTCTTTTTATTGATTAACACAGGTAGAACCACAATGCATTTATGAGGTTATGTGTTTCTTCTGCTTCATGTGTACTATCGGCCGACCTACATCAATTTCAACTGATAACAAGTCTTATGTATAAGAAAATCAAAGACATTCCAAAACCTTCATTCCAGTTCGATTTTTTGTATGCCTATATCACATTTTTTTGATTGATATAGCATGCCAGAAGTTAATATTGATCGTTGTCAGACCAACCTCACTTTTTGTGAGGTTGGTCAGACGGAAAACTCCGTAGTTTTGTTGGGGGATCTTTTTTCCTTGTTTAACTTTCTGTCAACAAAGTCTAGATTTTTAAATTATAGTTACAACATGATTTTGGATAGTTTTAACGCATCGCTACCTGATGCATTTTCTTTAGGATCAGTAAATACACGCTCTTTTTCTTTTGTTTAACCTTTTCGT
>NW_024877401.1:0-2087 GCF_018340385.1 Cyprinus carpio
TCAACACTCTTCGGTACCGTCGTATGTAATACGGAGGCGAGCCGGGTAAAGAAGGCCATACCGTAACCCAGGGCAACGTTATCTCACGGAGCTGGCGGCGAATGTCATTGAAGGCAGCACGGGCACGGGCAGTCTTCGCGGTATGGTCAGGGAAGGATATGTATAGCCATATCACCGACCTTTATTCTTTGTTGGGCTCTAGCTCGCCGCAAAATGTCCACACAGTCTGTATGATAATGAAGCCGGCGATTATGGGACGTGGGCGTTCCCCGGGTTTGGGCTTGGCCTGCAGGCTGCGGTGAGCGCGATCCAAAAATGGGCTCTTTATCCAGCTGAAAGCGCCCTCGTTTGAGCCAGTCAATAGAGACAGTCCCCCCCAGCGCGAGACATCGTGGAAGAAGAGCGTTGAAGAGCTGGTGGAGGTCTTCGGGCACACCTATGATCCTAATATTATTGCGACGCGATTCTGGCCTCGAGATCTTCACATTTGGTGTCCACCTCTTAGCAGCTCGGCAGACAGAAGTTTCCACTTTTCTTAGACTGAAGCTAAATAGCAATGTCATCACTGTAGGTTGGAGAGTGAAGTTTACATTTCAACTACAGTGCTCTCCAGGGCGCTCACTTTAACCTGTCGGATGTTTGTTATAGAACCAGACAATTCGGATTTAACTGACTGCAGCTCCGTCTTGATAGACGTAAAATCTAAATGCGCTTAGGGCAACATCCCGCAGCCTGGAGCTCGGTTTGAAAATAGCCGCAGCCATGTCTATACGATGTCGATGAGAGCAGCTCCTCCTTGAAATCGGCGGTGGCAAGGCAGCGGGCATTACAGCACTGTCACGCAAAGGGGAGGAGGAAAATAAAATTAAGGAAATCACTACCAGGCCGGGGGGATGAAGCCGTAGCGACTCAAGCAGGCCCGCCTGAAGAGCAAGGCAGATGGAGCAATTGCCACGATTTGGGTTCTCGGCATAGTAGGAGGGCATTTTACTCGACAGCAATAGTTAAAGAAGAAGAAAGTGTTAGATAGGAAGCACACACCAAGAAGAAAAAATAACGCGAAAATTGTGTCGCAATGAAACGTAATAGGTTAACGATATAAAGTGCAGGACAGCTCCGAAAGTTGCGTCCAACTTCACTAGATCGTGTAAAGCGGATATAGTGCTTTCATTGACCTGTCTTGATGACCCTATAATTGTTTGATTAGGGGGTGCACAAGACTTAGTAGGCACCAGATCCTTGCCCTGTGATGAAGCATTTTATGCCAACGCAATGGATGGCTTGCACGCACGTTTTCCGTTTGCGGTTCACCATAGTTAACAATGGAAAAAAAAGTGGAAGAAGAAAGAACAATGATCGCTCAAGCAGCACCATCCTTTTAACATGTCAGGTATGCCATTCTACCAACCCAACCACTCAGACGTGGACATGACCTGATCTCTCAGCATTAGGCCGGTTCCAACATTCTTTTTCCTCACCTGAGGGTTGAACAAATGAGAGATTATACTGAAATGATTCCTCAGCACAGCCTTGTAATGACACTAGACAATGAAATGCAGTTGGAAAGGTTTTTTTGTTGGGAATTGGTAAGGTAATTTTGCATGAGCCAAAGCAAGGAGACCGACTGCAAGTCATCTTGCTCACTCTTCATAACATGTCTGGAGTTAATGCAAATGTGCGCCTTATTATGTAAATAAAACTCTCAAGCCAGCCAACTATTTCCAATTTCCAATAGTTTACGCTAATTTCTAAAAAACTTTGGCAACACGACTGTACGGGTTATACATTTAGCATTTGTATGATTATAAAAGCACCCATTACGCAGAGAAGAGTACGGCGACCGTATTTAAACATCTTTATTTAAACGAAAAATACATGTGTCTTGTACAGGAACTGCCCCACATCAGGATTGCATTACCACCCTGCACCCAGACAGAAGTGATTTTTTGCCACACGGTCGTATGTTTTTGGTTTTCTTATTACATTTTTATTTGCCAGATTGTTGGCAGATAGTGGATTAAGACCTCTCACTGAGCATGTTCTGAAATGACTTTGTTGTTTTTAACACTGTCTGTATGTGACTTATA
>NW_024877402.1:0-1682 GCF_018340385.1 Cyprinus carpio
GCCCAATGTTCAAGAGCTGGCTTTGAATACTAAGGTGTAAAACAGGCTCATAGATGCAGATCTAGTTTCAGCTTCAACGAGGAAAAACTTTGATGAGAAAGTTGTCAAGAAAACTGACAAAAACAGGGAGGAATCTGAAGATCAGACTGAGAACAATACTGTCACTTTTCTAGATGAAGGGTTTAAGAGAAAAGCTAAAGAGATAAAAGGAAGATAGAAAAGTTATGCATGGAAGCAGTATGAGTAATCCCTCTTTTAACTGGAAGTTTACACTAATTTTCATGTTGTCATCGTATCATTTTGTAAAGATTAAAATGTTCAACATCATGTGTTTCATTTGTAGTTCAGAATAAACCTCCTCGTTCCCTAAAAGAAGTGATTATTCCACCTCAGAAGGACAACAGTAAGTGAGATTTTTGAACTATGTTTTAAAAAATAATTTTTAATTTAACTAAAAAAAATTAATTCCTCATCAGTTCTGAAAAAACCAAACATTAAAATCAAAAGTGGATATTCAGGATTTCTATCAGTTTGTGTTGAGAATTATTCTGTGGTGTGTGAATAGTGATCACATGCTCAGATCTCTTTCAGTTCCTGGAGAGCTGATTAAAAAAGCACTTCTGTAAGAGAGAGTTCAGCAGATGGGGAAAGCTATAACTCATAGATTTGCAGGACATAAAATCATCATTTGAAAAAAGTCATTCTAATGGAGCAGAATGAAACAGTATAAACTGGAGTGTTTGTGTTCCACAGAGAAATCACATTAGCTTACTGTCAAAAATAGTTTGTAACATCTAAAAATGCGCCATTGTTCTGTACTCACATGAAATCATTTTTAATGTCATATTTTCAGAGCCCACTCACTCCAGGAAGAGGCAAAATGTCAGTGTATGCTGTTGAAAGATGGTGTGGCAAACACAAATGACAATATGTTATACATACTATTGATAAAATTCCCCAGAATCCCGATCAGGATGTACAAAACAGACTGAAGAAATTATGACACTGTACAATACAGAGTTTTTAAAGACACTGTCATGTTTAAAAAATATATATATATAAAACGGCTGACTTGCAGTTAATGTTCTATATATATTATATATATATATATATATATATATATATATATATATATATATATACAGTATGTGGTATATACCTCGCAGTAGGCGGTATACCTCCGCTGCCTGTGAAAGCTAAAATCCTTCATTCAGAAAACTGCCGCCAGGTGGCTAAAGGGACGGATTGCAAACTGATCTGTAGCCTAATCTGTAAAATGTTATTTTACAAAATGTCTCTCGTTTTGTAAACGGAGATGAAAAGGATCTAAGCAAAAACAACAATAACATTATAATATAACACTGTAACATCCTTAAAAAAACATTTAAAGTAAAAGGAAAAAAAAAATGTAAAAAATTAAGACGGGATAGTCTTAGGCCAAGCAGTCTACACATCAAAATTAAAAGAAAGACCTTTACACAAAGGCTTTTCCAGTGGGCTTGTTGTTTAACAATCATTACATATATAGGCCTATATATACACACACACACACACAGAATAAAAGCTAAATGTTTTCATTTCGGTTCATTCGGTTCATAATAATTCTTATTAACTCTGCTATTATTCTTGATTTTTTCAAACTGCTAACACTTTGCAGTTTTGAATTATGCCTTTACTGTGTG
>NW_024877403.1:0-2102 GCF_018340385.1 Cyprinus carpio
GTAGGAATCTACCAGCACAAGGTACTGTTGGCTGTTCCAGTCAAATATGTCAGCGGCAACAATGGACCAAGGCAGTTCTGGGATCTCATGAAGGTGCAACGGTTCTTTTTGTTGATGAGGTTTTAAAGCGTTGCAAATGCTGCAAGACTGCACAAAGTTGTCAATGTCCTGTGCCATATTCAGCCAGAAGACAGCATCACGCGCTCTGCGCTTGGTCGCTTCAGCTCGGAATGGCCTTGTGCAGGATCTGTAAATATTCACTCTGTAGGCTTTGAGGAATTAAAAACTCTTGTTCCCTTCATGATGATTCCATCCTTGATCGAGCTCTATCCCCTGAAAAGGAAAGAAGGGTTTTAGCAACTGGCACACTTTGAATTTTCTTGGCCAGCCATGCTTGATGGTGTTATACAGACTTTGCAAAAGGGCTATCATTCTTTTCATTAATGCTCTTTTGAAGGCTCTTTTGCAATCAGTTGACTGAAATTAGATTGGACAGTCATCACCTCATCTTTGGGAATCCTCCGTTGTTACTGTCACTAGGGCAGAAAAATGACAGGGAGATGTGCCAGGTAAGAGCTACTTTCTACTCATAGGTGAGGTGGAGTTGGGCATGCGGGCTTTGGTATTAAACAAGAGTGGTGCTGGAGCAGTGTGAAGAGTTTGTTCAGAATGGGACCAAGGGGGTTGATGGTGGTCCTGTTTCACCAAGATCTGGTTTTCCATGGAGAATGTAGACCATAAAATTCTGCCGGGCGAGACGACCACTGCCGTAGCTCAGCATTTCAATTTGGCTATACCTCCTTTCGGTTTTTCTGTTAGAGCGGCTCGGGGCATTAACTTGATAGGTTCCACTATTCTGAAGGCATACTGCATGCCAATCCAGCATATGACGGAACATCGCATGTGATGGCTAACGGGCGCTGCTTACGTGTACAAAAGTGTTGCTTCAGCACTGGTGGGCATGTGATGCATTTTTTTCGCATTTCAAATGCTTCCTGTTGTTGATGTGACCAGCACAAAAACTAGATCCCTGTGTCAAACATATGTCGAAGTGTGATGGACAGTTCACTGAAATTGGGAGCATTTAGCGCCAAATCAGTTGCCATGCCCAAGAAGACGCGGCAAACGAACGCTTTGTCATTCTGGGGTGGCATCTCTGTATGGCTTTATCTTGAGGTGGTAGGATTTTATAATCCATGTTCTGTGACGAGATGGCACATAATGATGCTTTTAGGCTGAACTTGCATTTTGTGGCGTTTAATTTTAGGTGTGACCTTCTAGTGCTCTCTTAAACCTTTCTCAAGTTTCATCATGGCATTCTCTCCTTTTCTCCACTTGATGATGTCATCTAGCAATTATGGCACCATGAGGAAGCGCTGCAAAAGATCTGCTCCATTGCCCGTTTGGAACACCCTCCTGATGCTGAATTTATGCCAAAAGGCATCTTTGCCAAAAAAGCGATATCTGCCGAAAGGCGTTTGCAAAAGTGGTGCGTATGGAAGATTTAATGAGATCGCTTTGATTTGCCAAAATGAACTCTTTGCGTCGAGCACTGAGAGATATTCGCATTGGACATCACAATGCTGCTACCTCTTCTACCGTCCGAGTTGGATGATGAGGCGCATAAGGGCTTACCGTTTAAATCCCTGGGATTCAAAATGCATAACCGAAATCTTTGTCAGGTGTCTTTCTTATGTGTGGCGACCATTGAGGACCACCACCTCCGTTGGGCGTGAGAAATGGGTGTTATGACTCCAGTTTAATGCATGGCGCAATTCAGCCTCTGCACAATGCGTATTGCCGCGGGTAGTCGACGAGGGGCCGGACAACTGGAGTGACGTCCGGGTTGATCTTCATCGAGTACGTTACGGGTAGGCTGCCCAGCTCGTCGTCAAACAGTTCAGCATATTCTGTGAATATTTCTTGTGGTAAGCTCACATTTTTATTGAAATCAATTGCGTACACTTCTTCTTTGAGGGATATCAAGTTCATTTTTAGACAATCTGGCAGGCCCAGCAATGATTTTACATTTTTATCAACCACATGAAATTCCAACAGGTGTGATTTCCGTTTGCTGGTCAGACACTGCAGCATCACGGTTC
>NW_024877404.1:0-1539 GCF_018340385.1 Cyprinus carpio
ATAAAATCATGCCATGGACTGTAGGCGTAGTGGATCGAGGGGGCCTGACAATAAGATGATGGAGTGTGTTGAAAGACGATAATCATAAGACTGGGACTACAGCCAGAGATATTGTCAAAATCATTAAATATTGTCATTATTAAGAGTATTTGGTATTTCCAATGAATGTAGGCCTGTTATTTTCTGGCTATTATTATTAGGTTACTTTTATTATTAAATTAATATTATAACCATTTGCTTCAACAATTTCATAGCGCATCAACCGCGATAACTGACACGCCAGTGACTCACAGACTGTGATAGGAGGAAAAATAAATGTATTTTTAAAACAGGTTTATTATAGCCTACAATGAATGATAAGCCTATAGCCTAAATAAAATTGTTACACTTCAGTAACACTTAATCAACGAAACAAAAAGAGCAGCTTTATTTTATGCAACCGACTTTCAAAAACAATCTGTTCAACACAAATAATGTTTCTTCTCATTGTTTTTCACTATGTTCGGGCCACAAGAGAAACATTAAAGAAATAAATTAAAAAACAGTTATATATACCACATATTAGGAGATTCGTGGTCTCGCCATCTCTGAGAGAGAATACGCAAGAGTTAATGGGTCACAGATGCAGAAAAGCACCATCAGTTTTTACTTTCACTATCATGGTGAAAAGACATTCACCGCATAAGTTTGACTTGCACAAAGTTTGCACGCTGTTTTGTATGATATCCACTGGCTCGCTTCTTCACAGTTTAAAACAGAAGTAGACTATTTCCAATATTGCAATGCACCCGCGCTTACAACCTCGGATAGTCAGGATGTGTCGACATGCTCTTGGCTCTTCCTGTAAACAACGCATGGAAACATCGGCAAATAAACCGTAAAACACTTACAACTTCTTTTTATTACGGTAACATTCTCTTTATAATATTATGCTTATGACATTCTCAATTATAGTTATTAATGCTGTGCATTGTTGTTCAAGCTAATGTGTGCTGAAGCTGAAGAGCTGAATGAACACCGTAAACCGAAGTGCTGCCAGCTTATTTAACACAGGGAAAGCACATCAGTATATTCAGATATTTATACAAACATAAATATAATATTACAACTTACATACGTACAAAAAGACCAAATACACACATGAACTCGAACTAAGGGATTTGCTAATCAGAATGTAACTCCTGTTGTGGATGCTCTCTTGGCTCTTCTCCCATAATAACGCTGGAAAACACGGAAACCAAAACAAATTCATTATGTTTTATTATAATAGTGTTCTCATTATAATGTTATATATATGACAATCTCTAATCATAGTTATTAACGTTGTAAGCTGCTTTCTTTGAGCTGCGCGCGCTGAGCAAAAGATGATCCTTAGCCAGCTGAAGCCAGCTTTATTAACCCTCTATAGGCTATGAAAAAAGCAACCAAACGCATTCTATATGAGAAAATCTGATTTATATGCATACAATAAACAATATTACAATATACGTTGCAATAAAAAGACTGTAAATGCACAAGGAACTTAACTGTTCTAGTAGT
>NW_024877405.1:0-1998 GCF_018340385.1 Cyprinus carpio
AAAAGCTTTCACGCACTTTCTTGGCCGGATCGGTCCGGCATCCGTTCCATGTTGGTGCAGTGCGGTCATTTCATGGGTGCCGGGGTTAATTAAAGGACAGGTGACAGTGCAGGTTGTGGTCAAAATGAACAAGATTGACATGAAAATATAATAATCTCACCAAAATGCGTTAATTTTTTATACTCTTTTACGATCTTTTTTTTCTTTTGGCCGGGGTAAAACAAAGGAAAAAAAAAATTTTACTTCAAAGGGGCAAATGAACAACTCGTCTCATTCATCGTGACTTAAATACCATAATATACTCAGCTGTATTTCGAGACACAGAGCCAGAAGTGCATTCACAAAACGTAAACAACGCCAAAGGAGGACGGTGAACATTATACAAAAAGTGGACAGAATAACACAGATAACAGCCTGTTAGATGACGCCACACATAAAATAAGAAACAACAACAGGTCTCATAAAACTTGTTAAAAGAGTTGCTACACCCAAACTGAAATAACTCGAACCATCCTTTCAGAAACAGCAGTAATGCCACGTCGGGCCAGCATAAAAACACACACAGCGCTACCTGAGCTCTAAACCAGGCGGAGTCTTCTGGGCTTTGAGTTGAAAACGCTGATTATGTCATCATAATCCGAAGTGGTCAATAAGTTCTCTTTCAAAGGACAGAAG
Organism: Cyprinus carpio; assembly: GCF_018340385.1. Lineage (NCBI taxonomy): Eukaryota > Metazoa > Chordata > Actinopteri > Cypriniformes > Cyprinidae > Cyprinus > Cyprinus carpio. The sequence goes on from NW_024877405.1 coordinate 676, forward strand.
TGCCAAGTTGTTCAGGCGTCCAGTCAGCATGGATGACCTCAGGCGCGTTTGGATCCTCAGTAGCTCAGTTAGTTTGCCGCGGAAAACGTTCGGTCTGAAACGCGCCCGCGGTGTTGCGTGATAGCATCACTGGACTGACACGTGATATGCCGAAATATTATTTTTTATTTTGTAGCTATTTTTCGTAGCTACTGTACTTAAATGTCCTCAGAACTATTAAAATTAAATATTTATTAATTCGTTATTATTAAAATTAAAAAAATTAATTGTTTTTATTAATCTGATTGGGTGGACCACCAGTCAATCTGGGTGGGCACGTGCACACACAAGGTCATTGCAAAAAGAGGCTGGCTGTTCACAGAGCTCTGTGTCCAAGCACATTAATAGAGGCGAGGAAGGAAAAGATGTGGTAGAGAAAAAAGTGTACAAGCAATAGGGATAACCGCACCCTGGAGAGGATTGTAGAAACAAAATCCATTCAAAAAATGTAGGGGAGATTCACAAAGAGTGGACTGCTAGCTGGAGTCAGTGCTTCCAAGAACCACTACAGCACAGGCATTATGTGCAAGACGCGGGTTTTCAGCTGTACCATGATCATTGTGTCAAGCCACTCTTGAACAACGAAGACAGTGTCATCAAGCGTCTCTCGCTTCCAAAAAGGACTGGACTGCTGCTGAGTGGTCAAAGTTGTATTCTCCTGATGAAAGTAAATTTTGCATTTCTTTGGAAATCAGGGTCCCAGAGTCTGGAGGAAGAGAGGAGAAGCTGGTCTCGTTGCTTGAGGTCCAGTGTAAAATTTCCCTGATCAGTGAGTGGTTTGGGGGTGCCATGTCATCTGCTGGGTGTTGGATCCACTGTTTTTCCCTGAGGTGAGTTCCAAGGTCAACGCAGGTCCGTATACCAGGAAGGTTTCAGAGCACTTCCATGGTTCCTGGCAATGCTGACACACCTTTAATGTAGATGCACGTTCAGGGGGTTTCCACAGGACTTTTTGCAACCGTGCACAACAGTGCCAAAGCTACCAATCCCACATGGTTCTAAGGACATGGTATCACCTGTTCTTAAATTGCAATCAAACTCGCCTGAACCATTAACCCCATAAAATCTGTGAGGTATTGTGAAGAGGACATGCGATAAAATTCAGACCCCAAGATGCGAAGACTGAAGCCACTACAGAGGCAAACTGGTCTCTCATAACACCTGAGGCAGGTGGACACAGACTGATCGCCTCCATGCCCCGCCACATTGCTGCAGGTAATTCAGGCAAAAGAGCCCCAACTAAGTATGGGAGTGTGTACATGCTCATACTTTACATGTTCATAC
>NW_024877406.1:0-4872 GCF_018340385.1 Cyprinus carpio
AGTAAATGATCAATGGGCTGGTTGTTCTTGTGTTGATTTGTGCATGTTTTACGAGTTAACAGTCCATTTTTGAGTCTGTCCTTCTGCCTGCGGATCATCTGATGACAGAGGTGCACTAACGGACATCTATCTTTAACGCACAGGAGGCATTAATGGATGTGACTTAATTGAGTATCAGTGAAATGAGGTTGGACTGCGGTGCGTGTGTGTGGTGCTCAAGAACCTATCAGATGGCGAGCGAGTTTATGGGTTTTAAGTGTCGTGTGTTCTGAAATGATGGACAAGAAAAGGGGACAGAATGAAAGACACTGCAGAACTCTGAAAACATCAGACAGCATTGTGTGGGCGTTATGTAAGAGTAGCTGGCTACAGGATTGCTTTCGGTGCCTTGTGTACAGATACACTTATGAAAAGGTGAGAGTGGAAGCAAAGTTCAGAGGGTTTTAGTGGGTGAATGTTAAGCCCTTGTGTGAAGTTGGAATTCATTACTTTGTTTTTTTTGTAGATTAAAAGGGAGATAGTTTGAACAGTGAAACAGTTCTCAGTTCAATACACGCCCCAATAGGGCTCAGCTTGCCGCAAGCACCAGCAAAAGTATACCTAAAGTGACAGGGGGAAATAGTAAGGCGTTTGAATGATTTACTAATAACTAGTGTTTCTTAGTCGTGTCGCAAGGATTGAAGGTGCTGATCCTGATTCGCATCTCGTAGACGCGCCTCTAGAGAGACTACTCTTTAAGGATTATGATTATAATGAAAGCGTTTTTGTTTTGATTTGGTTTATTAGTTAAACTAATCATTGAAAAGCTTTCTATAGATATATTATCAGTCTTGTGAGCATGTTTTTTACTGAGGTTGTCGGTTCATTTTTGTACTCCTGTTAAAGCCGAGACGCAGAAAGAGCATGTGTTGTTGAAGCGTGTCGAACAAAAATATTGGATATGAGCACATTTATCCGGGTCTTAACGTTTAAAACCAATATGCGGGAACGTTTTATACATATAGATTTTATTTTAGAGAGTTGTGATGATTTGAAGGCTAAATTGATCAGCACACAGCTCACTGTCTAAATACTGGCTTGATGGATTTACTTTAAAAAAAAACTAAAACTGTATTGCTCATACAAAATGCTCCAAATGTTTTTCAAATTAACTTAATAAAAAACAAATGAAATATAATCACTTTGCTATTACATACAAAAACTCGGAACTATTTTTAATAGCTGAGACAGGAAGTATGTTGCTTGTGTGGACTGTTTAGTTGGGAAAAAAAGGCGGGCTGAGGGCTGGTCTGGGATGTAACGGTTATGATGTAAAAATCAAAATGGATCTTACTGTCTGTGAAAATGCAACTAGAGTTCGTGGAAAGATGTAAATGGTAGAGCGGAAAGCTGCTGTATAAAACTAGCTATAGCCAAAGATATAGAAATGTTACCATACGACATTAAGTAATCTAGTGATGCAAACTACTGCAACTAGCGGGTAGTCCTGTTTGACATTGAGCCATATGTTGATCATGATTCATGTAGCCCATTAAACACATAAATTAGATTTTCTTTTTGATTTAATGCGGTCCATGCGATGTTCTTAGTTTAAATTGCAGCTGAGTATGGTCCCACATATGGGATTAGAACTTTTTCAGATTGGCGTCATAACTGCTAGAATTGTGCTTCAAATACTGCGTTTTAAGCTCGTTGGCTGGTTAGCCGAATACGAACGATGCACTGCTCTTGTCGTATCGCAACTATGCGGTATTGATTTAACCGAAAAGTGCATATTTTAAGTTTCATGACATTTAAATGCGTAAGCCATTGAAACCGCGAGTGGACCTAAGGACCACCCGCTACACTGTATAAAAAATCAATGCAACTATTTACTCTAGAAAATTAAGGAGGCTCAATGACTTACATCCATAAGTCATGGATATACTCCTGTAAAGGCATGCTTTATTAGAGGTTTAACGATACAATTCGAGATTGTTGAATTTTTATTTAAAGAGATTAATGTAATTTAAGCGGCTTAGAGGATATAAAGAAGACAAAGAAAGAAAGCGCTTATATGTATGTAGTTGGTGTTTTGACCAAATTTGCGACTAATATTTTGACAATTATACGTGTTTTTGAAAGAAGCCTAATAAAGGACATTATAGCATGCATTTCAGTTCATCAAAGATGACAGAATGTTAAATGTAATATCTGCTTACGTTTACCAGGCGACCGTTCACTTCTTTAATCATTTTGACAATGATGATACTGAACCGTGAACTTTTAGTCTTCCTCAGTGGATGCAAAGCAGAATATATTGGTTCATCAGAGCAGCATCAAGAATATCGAATGTGCAGTGATCTGTTATGATGCATCTTAGAACGCGATAATAATGTTACATTTGTGAGGAGTGTAGAACTTCGGTTGACGGCGAGCATCTGGCGACTCATTTAGCACATCTCTGATTGGCCAATGCGTTCAACAGACATATCTGTGATTGGCTGCAATGCTCAGTACGTCGTGAGTACCTTTTAATGCCAAAGGGAAAATATAAAGTCGTGGCTAAAAAGTTTTGAGAATTACATAAATATTGGAAATTGAAAAGTTATAATAGCAATTTGTATATACTCCAGAATGTTATGAAGAGTGATCAGATGAATTGCATAGTCCTTTCTTTGCCATGAAAATTAACTTAATCCCAAAAAACCTTTCCACTGCATTTCATTGCTGTCATTAAAGGACCTGCTGAGATCATTTCAGTAATCATCTTGTTAACTCAGGTGAGAATGTTGACGAGCACAAGGCTGGAGATCATTATGTCAGGCTGATTGGGTTAGAATGGCAGACTTGACATGTTAAAAGGAGGGTGATGCTTGAAATCATTGTTCTTCCATTGTTAACCATGGTGACCTGCAAAGAAACGCTATGCAGCCATCATTGCGTTGCATAAAAAATGGCTTCACAGGCAAGGATATTGTGGCTACTAAGATTGCACCTAAATCAACAATTTATAGGTTCATCAAGAACTTCAAGGAAAGAGGTTCATTCTTGTAAAGAAGGCTTCAGGGAAGGCCCAAGAAAGTCCAGCAAGCCAGGATCGCCTCCCTAAAGAGGATTCAGCTGTGGATCGGAGTGCCACCAGTGCAGAGCTTGCTCAGGAATGGCAGCAGGCAGGTGTGAGCGCATCTGCACGCACAGTGAGGCCAAGACTTTTGGAAGATGGCCTGGTGTCAAGAAGGGCAGCAAAGAAGCCACTTCTCTCCAAAAAAACATCAGGGACAGATTGATCTTCTGCAGAAAGTATAGTGAATGGACTGCTGAGGACTGGGGCAAAGTCATATTCTCCGATGAAGCCCCTTTCCGATTGTTTGGGGCATCTGGAAAAGGCTTGTCCGGAGAAGAAAAGGTGAGCCGCTACCATCAGTCCTGTGTCATGCCAACAGTAAAGCATCCTGACACCATTCATGTGTGTGGGTTGCTTCTCATCCAAGGGAGTGGGCTCACTCACAATTCTGCCCAAAAAAAACACAGCCATGAATAAAGAATGGTACCAAAACACCCTCCAACAGCAACTTCTTCCAACAATCCAACAACAGTTTGGTGAAGAACAATGCATTTTCCAGCACGATGGAGCAATCGCGGCCATAAGGCAAAAGTGATAACTAAGTGGCTCGGGACCAGAATGTTGAAATTTTGGGTCCATGGCCTGAAACTCCCCAGATCTTAATCCCATTGAGAACTTGTGGTCAATCCTCAAGAGGCGGTGGACAAACAAAAACCCACTAATTCCTGACAAACTCCAAGAAGTTATTATGAAAGAATGGGTTGCTATCAGTCAGGATTTGGCCCAGAAGTTGATTGAGAGCATGCCCAGTCGAATTGCAGAGGTCCTGAAAAGAAGGGGCCAACACTGCAAATACTGACTCTTTGCATAAATGTCATGTAATTGTCGTATAAAAAGCCTTTGAAACGTATGAAGTGCTTGTAATTATATTTCAGTACATCACAGAAACAACTGAAACAAAGATCTAAAAGCAGTTTAGCAGCAAACTTTTTGAAAACTAATATTTATGTAATTTCAAAACTTTTGGCCAATGACTGTACACTACTGGTCAGTACTCTAGTCAGTAATTTTTTTTCTTTTATTTTTTAAAATAAATCAATACTTTTATTCAAAGTAAGGATGTGTTAAATTGATAAAAAAAGTGATAGTAAAGAAAATATATTATTAGAATATATATTATTAGAATTTTTTTTTATTTTGAATAAATGCAGTTCTTTTTAACCTTTATTCATCAAATATATTAGACAGCAGAACTGTTTCCAACACTCATAATAAATCAGAATATTAGAATGATTTCTAAATGATCATGTGATAGACTGATAAGCTACATGTGACACTGAAGGCTGAGTAATGATGCTAAAAATTCAGCTTTGAATCACAGGAATAAATTTTTTTTTAAGTATATTCAATAGAAAACTATTATTTTAAGTTGTAATAATATCACAATATTACCGTTTTTTTCTGTATTTTTGATCAAATAAATGCAGACTTGATGAGCAGAAGAAACTTCTTTCAAAAAACATTAAAATAGTAATGTTCCCAACTTTGGGCTGTACTGTATCTATGAGGGGGAACATGACTTCTTTAGAAAAGTTGAATCTCTTCAGAAGTCATTCGAATGAACCTTCTCCAGTCAACACTGAATATTTCCGTGATCTGTCTCCTCTCAGATGAATGTAGGATCATCACTTCACTGAATCAAATGAAAGCGTTTACTCCTCACAGAATTGCAGCATGTTGTAGACCACCAGCCTGTGAAATCATGCCAATTTCATGCTCAAAATGTAGCAAAAACAGTAAAGACACAATCCTTAGTATTGTTTGTC
>NW_024877407.1:0-1637 GCF_018340385.1 Cyprinus carpio
CACAACAAGAGCTCAATCGACATTTACAACAGATATGTCCCCTACAAGTATGTCCACATTAGAATCATCTACAAGTGAAAGTGGATCAACGGTGCAAACTACTCTGTACACAACAGGTACTTCTACATCTTCACCATCTACTTCAACGGAAGGACAAAGTACATCAGAATTAACTTCATCCGCAACAGAAATATCATCATCCACTGTAGAGCAAACAACAAGCCAGCAGGCTCAAACAACTGTGTTTAGTTCGACCACAGAAACAGAACAAGTGAAAGAAGTTCAACACTGGAAACTACATCATCCTCAACAGGAACGTCTCCATCTTCACAGTCTACTGCAGCAGGCCCGGACCAAAGTACATCAGAGATTGATTTCATCAACAGCAGGAAATGTCAACTTCTGGAGAAGAGCTGAGCAAGCAAGCCAGGGGACACAAACCTCTATGTTTGCTACTACCTTTGGAGAAACGAGACCCACAAGCAAGAGCTCAATCCACATTTTACAACAGATGCTCCCCCTCTAGAGTATGTCCACATTAGAATCATCTACAAGAAAGTGGATCAACAGTGCAAACTACTCTGTACACAACAGGTACTTCTACATCTTCACCATCTATCTGCTTCAGCGGGAAGGACAAAGTACACATCAGAATTAGCTTCATCCGCCAGCAGAAATATCATCATCCCTTGTAGAGCATAACAACATGGCCAGCAGGCTCAAACAGCTGTGTTTGGTTCTGCCACAGAAACCAGAACACTACCAGCGACAAAGCTCAATCAACATTTACAACAGTTATATTCCCCCTATGACCACGACCACACATTTGAATCAATTACAAATTGAGAAAGAAGTTCCAGCCTGGAAACTACATCATCCTCAGCAGGAGCGTCTCCATCTTCACAGTCTACCGCAACAGACGGACAAAGTACATCAAAAATTGATTTCATCAACAACAGAAATGTCTACTTCTAGTGAAGAGCAAACAACAAGCCAGGGGACACTGAAGCCTCTATGTTTACTTCTACCACAGATACAGAACCCACAACAAAGGCTCAATCGAGCATTTACAGCAGATATAATCCCCTACAGAGTATGTCCACATTAGAGATCATCTACAAGTGAAAATTGGATCAACTTTTGGTGCAAACTACTCTGCACACAGCAGGTACTTCTACATCTTCTCCATCTACTACTTCAACAGAAGGACAAAGTACATCAGAATTAACTTCATCCGCAACAGAAATATCATCATCCACTGTAAGAGCAAACAACAAGCCAGCAGGCTCAAACAACTGTGTTTAGTTCGACCACAGAAACAGAACCTACAACGACAGCTCAATCAACATTTACAACAGCTATGTCCCCTATGACCACGACCACATTTGAATCATTTACAAGTGAAAGAAGTTCAACACTGGAAACTACATCATCCTCAACAGGAACGTCTCCATCTTCACAGTCTACTGCAACAGACGGACAAAGTACATCAGAATTGATTTCATCAACAACAGAAATGTCTACTTCTAGTGAAGAGCAATCAACGGAAGGACAAAGTACATCAGAATTAACTTCATCACCCAACAGAAATATCATCATCCACTGTAGAGCAAACAACAAGCCAGCAGGCTCAAACA
>NW_024877408.1:0-2000 GCF_018340385.1 Cyprinus carpio
TCATCCAGGGCTCTGCACTGGTAAGCACACTGTTCTAGGCGATCGATAGGGGCTGCAGCAAGTGGGGCATAATGGTGTGTTGACGAGACTAGTCTCTCTCTGCTCCCAGGGGGTGAGTGACTGGAAATTAGTGTCTCGGGTTGGGTTTTCTCCGCAGCATTTTGTGACAGGCTCCTCAACAAAAGGGGTTAAGGTTTTCACGGGCTGTGGCCAAGGATAACGATCTGGGGTAACAGCATCAGGACTGGCATCGGATTTTTCAGCTATCCCTTTTCCACTGATTTCCAGGATACTGGGTTCTACAAGGTGTCCCGATGCCGAGATAATGCTTGCTTGTGAGGAGTGAGCAGATGTTTGAGGAGTACTGTGTAGCAGGACTTTCTCCAGAGTTCTGTTGTGGCGTCTAGCTGTGCTACGCTCTGTTTGCCTTGTAATTTCCATTATCTGCAGCATAGAGTCCTCTGATGCACCAGCTGGTATTCCCAAATAGGTGGTGAGGAGGAGATGGGGTCGAGAAGTGGGGCAGGTGGGGTGAGGTGGGGGAAGCGCGACCGTTCTCATTTAATTCTAGTCAGGGGTCGGTGTTCCTGAAGTGCTGAGACCCCCACAGATAGTGGGAGTTGACAACGTGAGTCGTCTAGGCGGGAGGCGGAGGCTCGTGGATTGCGAAGCGTGGACGTTGGGATGAGGCAGGAGCAGATTTAGATGATTCAGACTCTGGGTTACCCCATGAGTAAGCAACCCGGCGCGGCTCGAGAAGAGGACCAAGTTTGAAGGGAAGGTGTGACACATTCACGAGGCAGTATGTCTGGGCCACGCCATGTGGGTGGATCGGGTAAGGACCCGCGAGACAGGAACTCGGAGTCAATTTATTTTAATATCCATGCGCAAGTGGGTTACTGGATTTACATTTGAGTGCGTTGCCATTTAGTCAGAAATACAAAACTTGGTGCGAGGGTCAGGGTGGATATAGGCGGTGTGTGTAGTTTTGTGGTCATTCACGCACACAACTTTGAGCAGGAATCAGGAGAGAAAACAACACACGAACCATCTCTTTCTGACCAAGCAAAACGAAGCGTTAAGGTTCTGACTTTAATATGCGTGGAGACATCCCACAACACTGGTAATTTGAGTTGGAACGGGTAGCTGTCTAACTTTTGCGTGAGTCAGCTGCGTTATAACTACGGTGGGTCTGGATGCTTGTTAACTTGCATGCCTAAGAGTGTCCAGCAGATGGGTGCACGATTGAGCGTTCCTCTTCTACAACAGTCTCTAAAAAAAAAAAAAGAGTATAACCTACATTTCACTGCTTGTTGTATGACATATAACTTGAACGTGACAAATAAAATCTTGAATCTTAAATCTTTATTGTCAAAGCACTATTGTATCACACTATACCGAACAGATGCTTGGGCTCGAAATGAAATAACCTACGTGATTGATGACATTTGAACTTTGCATGACTCTTGTTTGACTTTACATTGACTTGGTTGTGTGTGTGTGTGTGTGTGTGGCGTGTGTGTGTGTGTGTGTGTTTGTGTACACACTTATTTGGGATTCAGTAGAATGGGTTTTAGACCACCAGATGTCGCTAATGCACATTGTGTTAAAGCTTTAAGTAAGGGAACCGGTTTTCTCCAGCCCAATTTAATGAAAACCGCACACACCGTTCAGATAGCCCTCAGTTTTTCCATCACTAGCGGAAAACACAAGGACTCTAGGAGGTGGGAAGGCAAAGCACTTAAGCCGAAGAGACACACTGCCGCGATTGTCCAGCTGGCCCAGAGTTTGGCATTTGTGAGAGCAATCGTGGAAACAATCGTCAGAAACAATCGTGGGCGATTTCTGTGGTCATAGCCCTCCTAATCGGTGGTCCTATAATAGAGTACAGTGAGAGAGGTTCAAAGATGGCCGTTGTCACGGTCTTTGCGACTAAAAGATATCCTACGATCGTTTCTGGCATTTTCATAGATTCAGCATGTTCTGCACAGTGTGTTTGC
>NW_024877409.1:0-1917 GCF_018340385.1 Cyprinus carpio
ATCATTTAGTCGGTGCTAATACCTCGTACAACAAATAGATAAAAACGTTTCAACCTCTTTACAGAAGGGACAGCCCACCCCTACAGAAGGATCGATGTGCACCACATATCTGTTTGTGGCTATCGCCCCATGAACGATCCTCCACTGAAGGTCTCCCATTCTTTTATCAATGGAGGGTTTGTATAAGGACCGCCAGCAGCCTCTAGGGGAGGAAAGAACTCCAAAAAAATCAGTCCATTTATTTGAAGCAAGTCCATGCAAGCGACCAGCATTAGATGCCTTCACACAGGAGATATCGAGGGCGTTTTTCCCCACTTCCTCAAAAACTCCAAGCTGAGGAGTTCCAAAAGACAGAAGACAGTTCTCATCCTCTTGCCATTCTCCCACGGCAATAGTCACATTCAGAGAAGGGAAAACATAAGGAACCCCCTTTCTCCATTGATCAATTGCTATAGAGTCATTTCTAAAAAACTTATGGTCCGCCTGCAAAGACTTTAAAATTCCAGTTGTACTTGTTTCTGTGCAGTCTCAGAGATCTCACCCAGTCCTTTCACCAAGTTCTAAGCTCTGGTCAAAATATGTCCCAGCTTTTGTGTGCATCCCGGGCAGCAGTGAAACATGCATCGCAAACTGGGTCCAGACACGTCTTGGACGGTAGAAAGTCATTAAGAAAGTGGCTCTCTCAAAAGCTTTCATATCCAGGTAGCATGTGTGTTCAGTGTACGTGAAATGGTGAACACCTTCCATGCTTCCAGAACTGACTTATAGAAAACAGTCAAATTCACACGGTCCTCATTCTGGAGCTCCATTAAAAACAGATGTTTGTCCAAACCCATACCTCTGACCCTCCTGAGAAGAGCAGAAGCTGTCTTAAGCCATGAAGCATCCGCGTGATACAACAGTCTCTGAGCTGCTTGCAGCGAGGAAGAAAGCCATGATTCTGGATCTGATATTGATCAATCAACCCAGCCTCCCTCTTGAACTGGAAGGTATAAAAGCAGCAGCACAAATCCGAATGCTGCCCAGACCAAAAAAAAAATTCACAAGTTGCGCTGAACCTCCTCAATAAGTCCAACAGATGGCTGTAACTCAGTTATTTTATACCACAGAGGTAGAAGCAACCAAAGTATTAGCCACTAAAAAATCCTCCCCTATATATGGGACAACTGCAGGCAGCAACCATTTTCCATTTAGACAACTTGCTGCACTTTTACTCCACTAGCCCACTCCCAATTTTTCTTTGAGATAATCATTTTGACCCCCAAAAACCCCCCAATAATTTAAGTCCCTCTGCCCACTTTAGGTCTCAGGTAACTTTGGGAGACTCTCAAAACTCGCTTACCAGCCCAAAAGAAAGCTTACTTTTTGCCCAGTTCTGCTTTAGCTGATGGGAAGCTTCCTCCATAAAGACTAAGTACCTCAGATATACCGTTAATATCTTCAGCATTGTTTACCAAAACTGTAATATCATCAGCATAGGCAGAGAGAGACATTCTTGAATCTAAAGATAGACCAGGCACGTATTAAAACCTGACAGTCTTTCTTGAAGTCTAAAAAAGCAGGGGCTCAATTGCTAGAGCTGTATAGTTGGCCAGACAATGGACAACCTTGCCTTAATACCCCATATGAGAGAATTGGTCAATTAACGCGTGCTCCCCTATCCTAACAAATACATGATGCACCATTATATAAAAAATTCATCAAATTTAAAATAAGCTACTAAAACCAAAACCTTCAATACATTAAAGATACTGTGGATCCACACGATCAAAAGCCTTTTCTTGATTCAAGGCAATAAACCCAACAATTACATTGAAAACCATTACAAATATCCACAATGTCTCGCACTAAAAACAAATGATCCATAATGGACCGTTTTGGAATGCAATATGACTGATCCTTGTGTACAATCAAACC
>NW_024877410.1:0-2019 GCF_018340385.1 Cyprinus carpio
TGTAATGGATAGGGTTAGAATATATAGGTTTCAAACGATCAGGGGTAGAATGAGTAGGTTTAGATGTAGTGTGGTTAACTTGGTTAAGTTTAGGTGTAGTATAGTTGTTAAGCTTTGTTAAAGTTTAGGGTGTAGTGAAGTTAACTTGGTTTAAGTTTAGGTGTAGTGAGAAGTTAACTTGGTTAAGATTTAGGTGTGGTAAGAAGTTAAGCAGTTTAAAGTTTAGGTGCTTCAGCAAAGGATTAACTTGGTTAAGTTAGGTGTAGAGTATAGTTAGCAAAGTTTAGGATTTTGGGTGTAAGCCTCAGATTAGCTTCGTTAGGTTTAGGTGTAGTATAAGTTAACTTTGATTTAAGTTTAGGTGTATTATAGTGCTGGGATTTGGGTGTAGTATAGTTAACTTGGTTAAGTTGGGTGTAGTATAGTTAACTTGGTTAGGATTTGGGTGTAGTATAGTTAGCCGTTAAGGTTTTAAGGAATGTAGTGTAAAGAAAAATATAGAAGAAATATAAAAAATATATAAAGAAGGCAATTCCAGGTTGGTCAGGCCTTGCCTCTCTCAGACCTCATTGGGGCCCCTTGGGTATAATGTACCCCAATTTTTTGATCCCAACTCTCTCTGCCTTGAGTCTATCTTTTTAGATCCCAGAGAGGGTTGGCCTTGGAGCTGCGTGGCTCTGAGAGAGGGAAGGCGTGGGACATGAAGTGTCTTACAGTAAGATCACGTTTTTCTATTTTGTTTATAATGTTATGAGTATGCTGATAAATTCTCTTCTAAGTTCATTCTTCGCTCGTCTTTTGCATCTATTGCCCTTGCACTTATTGCAAAAAGATCATATATACACAGTTGGCGGTTTCCACTCTTCGAAGTATTTGAATCAACTGAAAGATCTGGTTTACTGGTCCTATTCTTACCCATCTCAAGTGCAATATAATATTTACATCTATCCCAAAGCTTTTGGGATTCATATTGGTATTAAGACTTGTATGGTTTCTCTTTGTACTAAAATAATATTCAATAGGATTTTTATTTCTTTATAGGTCGCACTATTTCAGGGATCTGTAAATGAGAAGTCTCTTTCAAAAAACTGTAGTAAAATTTTTGTTTAGTAGCCCAATTTAGTTGTGTGCTTTGAGATGAGTAAAGGTGACCAAAGGTGCTAATTTTCCATTCTGAGCCGGTGCAGGTTTCTCGATGTAATCTTTGAATTCTCTTAAGACATTGTGAACGCATCCGTGATAGCCTCTGTGTTTGAGTGCTTTAAATAAAAATTTGACCGCTTTAAAAAATTTTTCTTCTGTGAGCATATACGGTGGAACTTCAAACACCAGGATTTTAAGTATCCCTTTGAAAGTGTGTCTCGGGTGGAAACTACTCCTGGTGTAACAGGCAATGTGTATCCGCTTCCCCTTAAAGTAGACCTTATAGTCCAGTTGGCTGCTCTGTTGAAATTCTAGGTCCCTTTATAAGTCACTACATCTAAAAAATTGACTCTTTTCTACCGTCCAACCCAAATTTTATTTTAATAGATCTTCTATGTTGATTCAAGTGCTCAGTAAATTTTATGAAATCCTTCTTCTCGAAAGCACCGGCCCACACTCTGTATTACGTCATCTAAAAATCTGGAAATACGAAAAACGGTTTGGCGGGTGCCGGTAGCCAAAGCAGTTCTCTTCCCAATGAGCCAAGTGAAAAATATTAGCATACGAGGGTGCAAAGCGTTTTCCCATCGCAGTTCCTTTTATTTGTAGAAGTATTTCGAGTGGAATTCAAAATCGTTTTTAGTCAAGTTGATTTCTAGTAGCTTTAATAAATATTCATCCGGTCGTTTGCTGTCTGGGTATCTGCGCATGCACCCCCGTACTGCTTCAAGGCCTGCTTTGGTTTCTATGTTTGTATAGAGACTGTCTATGTCGATCGTGAACAACAGTGAATCAGAAGGGATCCTGAGTTCCTGGGTCTTCTGTATAAAGTCATAGGTATCCTTTAAATAACTGTTATGTTTCTGTGATATACTA
>NW_024877411.1:0-1832 GCF_018340385.1 Cyprinus carpio
TCCATTACCCCCAGATTGTGCAAAGCCCGCTTCACAGTCCGGACAGCAGCTTCAGCAGCTCCGTCTCCTGTGAGGTGAGTCTGCTGGATGGATCCTCCAGTTCCATTCTGTGCCATGCTTGGAGACTTCATATTCAAGCTTTGATTTCTCCAGTCGGTCCAAAAACATGTAGAGCTCTTTGAGGCAGGTCTGGCTCCACAAGTTCTTCAGGATCCGACCACATTTCTCGGATGTCCTCTCAGTGCCGTAAATCTTTGGTAGGCTAACAGGAAGCCTTCAGCTGACTGGTCACTGACAAGGTCTGTGTGCATAGCTCTGGACGCCATGCAACAGAAGACAATTCCCCACACTTTGAGTTTCACCTTCTTCTCACCCTCATCCTTCACTTCAGAGGTCAAATAGTCCACTGTCGGTACTCAAATGGATTGGCTGGTGTTATTCGCTCCGATGGAAGGTCACTCATGATCTGTTGGCATCTTGGCCCTAAGTCTCCTGCATGTCACACAATTATCAACAATCTTCTGAGCTAATTTCCGGCCTCTTACCACCCATGCTTTCCTTCTCATCCGGAGGAGTGTGCCTGCGATTTCTTCATGATTTGCCTTGTGGGCTTCTTGAGCTAGAAGAGTGGATACCCAGGATGTGCAGGGCAAGACTGGTACTGCAGTTTTTTCTTCATTAAAGATTTGGAATCTTCCTCCACAGGAGCAAAAAGTCCAGTGCTTTCCTCTTTGACCACAGCAAACCTGCGGTGTGGTGTCTGGCCAAGGTTACCTCCTTTTTGGAGCTGCAAGGAAGAGATCCCTGAGTGCATCTTCACTCCCATGATGGTAAGTGTAAGCTTCCTTGACTCTGGACTTGATCTCAAGAGCTGAAGGAATCTCCTTCCTCTTTGGCTTGCTTGTGGTTGAGGTCGCTGGCCAGCATTTCTGCTTTCCACTTTGTGGCAGCTCTCCACACCCCAGTAGCTGACTCTCATCAACCTGGTTAAACTGCTGAACTTACTGATGTTAAGGATTTTCCTCACTGAAGAACCAGAAGGTGGCCTCCGGACTTGGATTTGGTGCCCTTTTTCGCTGGGGCTGCTTTGCAGGTCACTTGTTTTTACAGTCAGAGGTTGGGAGACATTGGCATTGCAGTGGCAGGTGGAGCATGTTGGTTTTTCCACCTGTGCTCGGTCCAGTGCTGCTTTGTAAAACATTTCCTTTGAACTTGTTTTATACCTTCTTTGGACTCTGCAGCACGACATCTTTGGCTGACTTTGTGGAGCCCTCCTCCCACTGGTCGTTTCAGAAACTCTGGGCCATTTTGCCACACAGAGTTCTCTTTGAGGTCTTCTGGGGTTGCTCCTCTTGTTGTGAGGTCAGCAATGTTTTGCTCACCTGGAATCCATCTCCAGTCTTCAACTGATGGTGGACTTCTGGATCTGTTCCACTCTGTTCGCAAAAAAGGTCTGGTACCCATAACTGTCCCTTTGGATTGCACCCAGCACAGTTTGACTGTCCAACAGATGGATCCAACGATCAACTTGCATCCGACTGTGCTTTTCAATGTATGAGTCTTGCAGCGAACACAGCACCACAGACCTCAGCCTTCACTGGTTCTCCCTTTTGGTCAAGTGGTGTGAGCTTGGCTTTGGACTCAACAAGCCGGACCAGGATGCCTTGCTCGGTCTCCCACCTGAAGTATGCAACAGCTCCATAGCTCTGGTCGCTCCCATCTGAGAATGTTATTCCCCAGGGGTTCTCCAATCTTTTTGACTGGTGTGAGGCTTCTATGGAAGGTAATTTGGTTGAGGCTGTGTATTCCTCAAACAGGCGGATGGCTTCTTC
>NW_024877412.1:0-1497 GCF_018340385.1 Cyprinus carpio
TGTGTGTGTGTGTGTGTAAACCTGTTATGAAATCTTGCAAAGTGCTTGAAGTATTTGATTTCAGATGCAGCCTGTCAACCTTTTTGTTTGCGAATGACTCAAGTGTTTTTGAACACATCATTTACCGATTCATTGACTATTTTGCCACCAACGACTGACAATAGCTGCACCCCATTCACAACTTATGCACTATTCATTCCATTTTGTAATTTTTAACCACTGTAAGCAGAGTTATTATCTTGGACACTAAGCTTGACCAATCAGGTTAGATGATTGAAAGAAACTAAATGTTGTACTGAGTCCACACTAATGTTGTAAAAGTTGTGGTAGTTGAGTTGGAAAATCAGCTTTCTCATGACAGAAACTAAATTTTTAAATAGATAAAATAGAAAAACTGATATTCTAAATTGTAGCTATTTCACAATATTATTGTCTTTTTACTTTACTGTTGCAGCTTTGGTGATAATTGTCTTCTGCTTGACGAATCACTGAAAGGGTTCCTTTAGAAAAAAGCATAAAATCTTTTTGAAAAAGTAAAACAATTGGGGAATGCATTTTATGGTATGATTTTGTTAGAAAAAACTGAAGGGCAGGTGGATACTCACAAACACCACTCAACATTTTAAACAGGTGTGTGATAATCTCTGTCTCGATAAAAAATGCACTATTTCTATTTATTCATGTATTCACGCTTTTGTTTATAATACTGTACATTAACTGTACATAACCCTGAAATGTACTGTAATATGTCATTGATAAATGCAGTAAAAAACGCTTTTGTTAGCTGCTGATAATAATACCTATTATGCATGAACTAATACGTTAACAAATGGAACTTTATTTTAATAAAACCATCGTGCTAAGTGGCATTTCGCTTACATGGGCAACGCTTATTGCAGTACAGTATTCACAGGGAGCTGAAGTCCATACTATTGTTCTTTGCATAGTGTATATAGGTTATATTTAAAGTGATAGTTTACTCATAAATACAAATATTGGGGTGAAAGATTAACTCAGTGATTTTTAGTTTAGCTAGCATAGCCTGTGAGCGTAGCCATCAGCCACAGCTAGTAATGCTAGCCCAAGGAACCAATAAGACAAAGGATAAGGAGAAAATGAGATTTACACACAACACACATACCATTTTGAACTGCTTATTCAGGCTACACTCGCAGCTCTAAATTACAGGCATCCATGCCCCAAAACACACACAACACACACACACACACAATCACACACACAACACACACAACACACACACCACACAAATTGTTACACACCATACTAGCAATAATGAATAGCAATGCAGTTGAACCTCACATGCTAAAATCAGCTTTAACATTTACCAAAGTGTTAGAATATCTGCATTCCTTTTAAAGAATCAGATGTTCTTACTTTCAACTCAGTTTGCTTATTTTTGTAGCACTTTCCACAATGATTGTAAAATAAAGACAATATAATGGTATTTTGTAAGCCCAACTATTCCACTTACCACAT
>NW_024877413.1:0-1788 GCF_018340385.1 Cyprinus carpio
TTTACCATTTTATCAATGACATATTACAGTACATTTCAGGGTTATGTACAGTTAATGTACAGTATTATAAACAAACGTGAATACATGAATAAATAGGAATAGTGCATTTTATCAGACAGAGATAATCACACCTGTTTAAAATGTTAGTGGTGTTTGGTATCACCTGCCCTTCAGTTTTTCTAACAAAATCATACCATAAAAAATACATCCAAGTGTTTACTGTTCAAAAAGATTTTATGCTTTTTTCTAAAGAACATTTCAAGTGTTGATCCAAGAAGACAATTATCACCAAAGCTGCAACAGTAAAAGTAAAAGCAATAATTGCATTGTGTGGTGGCTACAATTTAGAATATCAGTTTTTCTATTTTAATATATTTAAAAATTTGGTTTATTCCTGTCGCTGATAAAGCTGGATTTTTTCAAACTCTTTTTGACCAACTTTTTTTAAGCATTAGTGGACTCAATTTACAACATTTAAGTTTCTTTCAATCCATCTAATAACCTGATTGGTCAAGCAGTGTTCCAAGAACACTCTGCTTACACTGGTAAAAATTACAAAATGGAATAGAATAGTGCATAAGTTTGTGGGTGGGGTGCAGCTATTGTCCAGTAGTTGGTGGCAAATTAGTCAATGAATCATTTGCTTATGTGTTCCATACTGATTCATTACGCCAAACAAAAAGGTGACATGAGCTGCATCTGAAATCAAATACTTCAAGCACTTTGCAAGATTTCATAACAGGTTTACACACACACACACACACACACAATCTGATTAGAAATAATGTACAATAGCAGCTACCAAATGATATAGTGATGTGTTGTGAATGTACTGTATATGTAATGTAATTTTTATACTATACAATTGTAATCATTTTAATTTTAATTTTTTTTAATTTACAATCTGTGAAATTTAAATTTAAATTATCAGTATGTTACAACACAATAAACTTGTTTTTCGTCCTAATTTTAGTACAATCTAAAATGTTAAAATAATATATTAGACTGTATCCTGGGGAAGTGCACAATGGTAGAAAGACGAAAATGCAATTCAAAGGCATATTATTTAACATTTGCTTTTATTTCTTTTGTTACAAGCATCTTTTATTCCATTACATCCATTTATGATAGTGTCATACATTGTATATTTCTAACCTTTGTAGGCATAAGAAAGAGTTATAGATATGGTTGTGTGGTAAACTGTGATTTTGGATCCCTTAGGAATTTTCAAGAAGCTCTTCAAGTTTTTTTTCATCTTTTCTGACTCTTACGTTTTTTCTTCAATTATTGTTTGTAACCTTTTCTCTGCCCAAGTGAGGAAAAGACCAGCTCTTGTTTGTCTTCTTTTCTTGGAAGCTTCTCTTGACCTTCTCTCTTGAAGGTTGTTGGTTCTCTTTCTTAGGACAAAGGGCTGTAGTCTACACAGAACAGCCTCATCATTTGTTCATCCAGTTTCTTAGGCTTTTGTAAAGCATCAGCTTTGGAGTCTGCACATTTCTTTTTCCCGAAGTCATCTGACTGTTCCAGAACTACAGGATGGATCTTCTCAAACATTGGTTTCTGCTTCACCCCAGCCTCCAGCGTTTGCTCGTGAATAGTCTCAGACTCACTGGAAGGTATTGTCCTCTCTGTGTGCTCCACAGACTCATCCTCTTCAGATTCAGTGTCCGTTAGGATGAGAGATGAAGTGGCTGGCTTTGCTTCACCTCAGCACATTTAGGAAATTGTCTTGAAGGAAGCATCACTTGTTCCATCAATTGTTCTTCCATTGAATGTGATAGAGATTTT
>NW_024877414.1:0-1674 GCF_018340385.1 Cyprinus carpio
ATCCAAGCTTATCATACAGATGGGTCGTCAACAGCAAGTGCTTTGCAACAGTACAAGGTGCTCAAGGGTCTCTTCTTCGATATTTGACTGTGGATTGGATAGCCATCTCCTGTATGTCAATGTGGTGGACACAGATGAGTGTCCTGCTTTCAACAGGGTACAAGGTTAGCAAATTCAGAGATTTTAGAAGATTTACGCTCCTATCTTGATCATTTGACTGTGGATCAGAGGATAGACATTGTAACATTACTTGCTGATTTTAAAGGCCTGTTTGGTGATGTTCCTACACAAACAAATGTCCTGAAACATGATATTAAGGTGAATGGAGCTCGGAATCCATTAAGCAACACTCTTGCTCGTGTAAACTCTGTAAAAAAAGGTCTGTTATACAGCCAAGAGGTAGCGCATTTGCTGAGAAAAATGATTTAGCCAAGCCCAGCTACCAGTCCTATAGGTTCACCGTGCTCGTTTGTTCCCCCAAACCTGATGGCAATCCCTTCAGATTCTGCACTGATTAACAGTAAGGTAAATGCTGTGACTGTGCCAGACAAGCCACCCGCTACCCCGAATGGAGCATCAGGCACGCTCCCGGTTCTATCGTTTGGTTATAAAGCTTGATATGCTGAAAGTGACATTGGCATATTCCACTTACCCAACAAGCTCGATTTCAGCCTTTGTAACCCCAGATAACTTCCTCCAGTATCACGGCGATGGCTTTCGGGCTTAGAAATGCTAGCAACATTCCAAGCTATACCGCTGATATCGATTTACATGATGTACGCAAGAATTGCCAACGGCGTATCTCGATGATCTGGTGTTGTGATTCGTTGAGTTGGACAGAACACATTGGCCTGTTAAGAACAGTGTTTGAGCGACTGTTTTTAAAGCAAATTTAACGCTTTTAACCTCGCAAAATGTGAATTTGGCAAAGCAACGGTCACTTCACCTTGGTAAGGAGAGGGTTGGTCAAGGCCAAAGTACGACCAGTAGAGGCCAAAGGTCGCTGCAATAACGGAATTTCCAGTTCCCTACTACCCGTAGAGAGTTGCGGGAGATTCTTGGGTATGGTCGGGCTATTATCGTAGCTTCTGTAAGGAATTTCTCTACTGTCGTGAGTCCTCCACTTCACTACTCAGCCCATCTAAATCTTATGAGGGCCTGCTGAGAGTCAGCATGCTTTTGATTCAGTCAAAAATTTTGATGTGTAATGCACCTGTTTTAATGGCACCTGACTGTACTCGAGTTTTTAAATTGGAAGTTGATGCAAGCGCCCGTGGGTGCTGGTGCTGTCCTTATTCAGGAGGATGAGAATGGGATAGAACATCCTATTAGTTATTTTTTCTCGTAAGTTTAATAAACACCAGCTGAATTACTCGACAATTGAAAAGAAGCTCTTGCTTTATTGTTCAAGCGTTACAACACTTTGAAGTCTACCTTGGTTCCAGTAGTCTTCCGATTACGTTATGCGCAGATCACAATCCCTTGTGTTTTTAACTCGAATGTGCAACCACAATCAAATCCAGACACAAGAAGGGTTCAGAGAATGTCTTGGCTGATGCTCTTCAGAGCATAGTTGGTATGGTGTTTGTTTTTACCAAACGAGCTTGTTCTTAAGGGTGGGAGTGTTACGTCCATAAATGTGCCTGTGTTCGCTCTCGCTCTCTCTCTCTCTGC
>NW_024877415.1:0-4286 GCF_018340385.1 Cyprinus carpio
AAGTGCCACATGATTTGCTGTAAATGTTTTTTTTTTTTTTTTTTTTTTAAAAGATGTAAGTTATTGTAAATGTTACCAAGTGATGTATTATTTAAGGGTTTATTAGTACCACTGGTTTTAATTGTGTGCAGTTTGGAAATACTTATGGGATGTATCCATGCAAGCTCATTACACCTTAAGTGAAGGTCAGAACTGAGATAGCAGCTTGATTTTTAAAGGTGTTCAAGCTGAAGGCCTTGTAATGTAAATCCTTAAGACCACTACTCTTGGTAAGACTGGAGTGTGTGTGGTGCTTTTTTTTTTTTTTTTTTGTTATGAAGTTTAATTGATTTATTTTTTTTTTTTCTTTCCCATATGGGCTTCCTTATAGGGTTTAGGGTATCATTTAGGCCATATACGGTTTGCATAAGTAAGTGGCGTGACATACAGCCAAGTATGTTGACCCATTATTTGGAATTCGTAGCTCTTGCATTTAAGCCAGCCAAAGTGCAACACACACAGCATGAACACACACCCAGAGCGAGTGGGCAGCCATTTTATGCTCTTGCCCGCCCGGGGGGAGCAGTTGGGGGGTTCGTGCCTTGCTCAAGGGTACCTCAGTCGTGAGTATTGAAGGTGGAAGGCTGTAGATTCCTCCTCCACCTCTACAATCCCTGCCCGACCCGGACTTCGAACTCCCACAACCTTTTGGATTCTCTCTAACCATTAGGCCCACAGCCTCCCTCATAAATTTACATACCTTTGCAAATGTGCAAAAATGTGTAGTTAAAACAAAATTTGATTATCATGAAAGTGCATGTTATTTTTTTATTTAGTTCTGTCCAGAATAAGTTATTTCACATGAGAGATGTTTACATATACTCTACAAGACAAAATAATAACTTCAGATTTATAGAAGAAATGACCCCATTCAAAAAGTTTACTGTAATACCCTTCATAAAATAAACCCCTAATAAGCCCTTAAATAATACATCACACAGTAAAACATTTACAATAACTATAACATCTTAAAAATATATTGTTTACCTTAAATCATGTGAGCTTTTCTATGATTTCTATCCCATGTTTTGTCAAATTCAAGCGCTATTTAATATGTGTCAATCTCATACAAGTGTTTTTTCTTTTTGTACTACTACGTATCGTCAGGAGGGTCAACAACATCCTTATTAAAGTCCGATGGTATTGTGTGTCCTTGGCCTGTAAAAGCTCTGTCTAGCTTAACAAAAAGCAAACTTTAATAATTAATCAAATTTAAAAATTTCTTGACATCCTTAATTCTGAAAATGTGGGACTTAGTTGGGAACACATTTTATATTTTTTAACTATAGAGGCAGGACATTTTACTCTCTGTGTGTGTGTGTAATTTGCATAGCGTTTGGATGCATTTCATGAAGATTGTTGATGTTGGCATCGTTTTGCGTGTTATTATAATGGCAGGCGAAGAAAAGAACATTTAGCAAAATGCTAATTGCTTCAGTTGTAGAAACGATCCTATCCATGATTGCAAATCACGGTGATATACAGACGTTGACTTCCGTTCCGCGCTTAAAAAGCGACTTCACACACTGAAATGCCTTGTTTACACTGGAAATGCCTTCCGTTTATGACTGAAAGTTCCACGCTTACATCTACATCTGAAATCCACTTGCATATATATATGTACACAAATAAAGCATGTGTCTTTCTTATCTGAACTGTATCGTTAGTAAATGTTATTTATTTTATGTATGTGAGTGTTTTATGGATGTGTATCTTGGCGCGCTCGAGTTTACATTTATGTGCGAGTGTTTAATAGGTGTATACAGTGAAGCAAAAAGTGGGTGTTATCGCTCTATGCGGCGCATAGGGAAGCGCGCCTTGCCTTGCCTGCATAAATTAAGCGATGGTTATTTTATTTTTAAATAATAAAAGTTATATAAATTTATATAAAAGTTATATATAAAAAAAAGTTATATATAGTACAGAGGACTAACAGGTAGAGTAGAGGCGGTGCCCTTATAAGATTCCATCATAGAATTTAGACATAGAGAAGGGTAATATCAGCGAGGTGAGCGTGGCTGGTGTGAGCATCAGTAGGGGCCGTTGCATAGTCCAGCCTTGGCTTGAGCAAACAGCGGCCCTCCGTTTCATAGTCTAAACAGTGGTGTAAGCGTCCGCAGTGATCGCGTGTATGCAATGCACGCTCAAGCAACAGGGAGTAGTAGAGTCGGCGGGTGATAGTAGGAGTGGTCAGCGTGATGATATTCGATCTAATGGCAACTGAAGAGGAGTGTATTCTGTTGCTGATTTTACGCTCGGCTGCAACAAAGGCAAGCGCCCAGAGATGAAGCGGTGGTATGTTGCATGCTAAATCAAAGAGATCAGGATGGGAGTTTGTGTCTCTGGTGCTTCCCATGCGAGAAGCCTGGGCCAGAGAGAGACATTTCCAGTATTTTAGGATGTCGGTAGCCAAAATTTGATGGTGCTTCACAGAAGTGGTCCTTTCTCCTCCACCAAAAATCACCCACTTAACCCGATTGGAGCCGCCAAAGGCTTGCAGTGACTTTCGCGGTTACCTCACAACAGGCATCAGCCTGCCAGGCACTCTGCCAGCTACAAAGTAGGCACCAGCACTGTTTCCGGGCATTGTAGAGAGGAGATGTGTTGTGCCATCTGGGATGCCCTTCAGGGGGATACATGGCCTTTCCTTGAGCAGTCAGTGGCCAGACATAGCGGGAGGACTTTTTTGGAGACAGTGGCAGTTTCCCCTATGTAGCCGAGGCTGATTGGCCGGAAGCATGTTAGCATCAGAGCACCACCACAATCAGGCAGCGATTTCTATAATTACACAAAGGTTTTTCTGTATATTATATGGCGGCTGCTGATCACGAACTATAGATTTATTTCGTCGATGTTGGCATTCAGAGTGAGTGATGATGGGAGGTGTGTTGGGCGCGGTCGCGTTTTGGATCAGACTGGCACAGGGCAGTCTCAATCTGCACCTGCTCCTGCTGTCCTGCCGGGCACCTACTTGTAGTCCTTTTTTTCTTGGGGGGATGAGGCATTTCCTTACAGGAGAACCAGTGCGACCCTATCAGGTGAGAATAAAAATAATTGATAGCAGACCTGCTCAATACAAAATAGCCAGAAGCAATGAAAAAGAATACTGGTCTTAGCTTGTTTATAGATTGTTATGCTATAGTTAATAGCATTGTTGTCTTCTCATTTAAGGTACGAACCTCCAGGATAGGGAGGCGTATTTACAATTACCCGACAGGCCAGGGGCTGAGGCCGCGTGGTGGAGAATGCCTTGATGCCATGTTAGCTCTTGGCGCTTCCGAGATTTTCAGCCGCCCGATTGACTGCAAACCTGAAAAAGCGGTGAAGCTTCGTGGAAGGCGTCTGCACAATCTCCACAACTGGCATCCACTGAGCGTGCCAAGATATGCCACGCCACCTGTGGATCGGCGTCTGGCGGAGGTCCAGCCTGGAAGTGGAGGCAGCCGTTCGCAGAGGGGACCAGAACATGGTCAGCGGACCCGCGGTGTTCGGTCGGCAGCAGCAGACCCTCGGAGGCCGGCACTTGTCAGGGGCAGCTGGCTGACTTCTTTTTATCGATGCTGGCGTGTTTCCCCCGCAGTACGGTGTGCTCACGGTTAAGGTAGCACTGACCAATAAATTGATAAAGGTGGCGCTTTGAAGCATGAGGAGTTTTTTAATTGGTTAATACTTTACACATTTTAACTAATATGGCATTGTGAAAACCAATACACATTTTAACTAATATGGCATTGTGAAAACCAAATGGTGACAGTGTAATTCATTTTCATATGAAGGCTACTGAACTTTAGCATGTTTTACACAGAACATGACCTAACAAATGTCAATAACAAATAACGCTCAGTAACAGCATGTAGCCTACAATATTGGTAGACAAATTAAGTCCGAATTTTAAAGGGCTCATACTGCATGGGCTGTTTGATGTCACGCATCAAAATTGCACTTTGTTCCTGTGGGAGATTTTTTAGAAAATTGCACAGGTAATTACAAAAAGTGCTGTGTATGTCCCTCTTTTCGCTTTCCCTCTCCCTCTCTCTCTCCCTATCCTCTCTCTCTCCTGCCGTATTTCCTGCAGCCTATCGAGGCGTCTTCATGGATCCATGTCGGCCTGGCTTTTCGCTTCCTTTTACCACCACGGGGAGGCTGATGATGTC
Organism: Cyprinus carpio; assembly: GCF_018340385.1. Taxonomy (NCBI): domain Eukaryota; kingdom Metazoa; phylum Chordata; class Actinopteri; order Cypriniformes; family Cyprinidae; genus Cyprinus; species Cyprinus carpio. Next base: position 4,194 of record NW_024877415.1, read on the forward strand.
GGGGTGGTAGGGGAGAGTGAGATGGTGTATAGAAAGCGGTCGAAGCCACTAGTGTTGGGGTGAGGTGGGAGGGTCAGATAGAGAAGTAGGGAA
>NW_024877416.1:0-1835 GCF_018340385.1 Cyprinus carpio
ATCAGGATGGACGCCCCAGGTTTTGTGTATTTAATCACCAAAAAGGATTATGCTCTGTCCCCCTTTCAGGCTGGCGAGGAATATTCTTCTTTGGTCTCAGAACAGATTTCTGTCAATCAGAGTGGTTCATGTCCCCAGACATTTGAACTTCGGAGTGGATTGCTCTCGGGACAGCCTGGAGGAAGGGGAAGGAGGTTGCACCCCCCGACGGTGAGCTTATATGGGGGCGTTTGGAGAGGGGGAAGTGGATTATTTGCGTCGAGCACGACTACGCATTGCCCTCTATGGTTCTTCCTATCCGCCCCCCTCGCCCTGGGACTGGACGCTCTAGCCACGAATGGCCCCAGATCCAGTTTGTATGCCTTTCCTCCAATTCGGCTAATTCCAGCGGTGCTATCCAGAATATGGTTGGACCAGAGTGGAACAACTATTGCTGTCGCAAGCACGGGGAATGATCTGGCACCCATGGCCAGATCTACGGAGGCTGTGGGCATGGCCTTTGAGCGGTGAGTAAATATGTCCCGGTCTTTCAGCAGAAGCCACTTGTGACCTACTCAATTCTAGGCAGTTTTTACAAGACGCTTTATGCCTTCAAAATGCTAACTGTTTACTACCTGATGTAGACTTCAGAATATGGATCCAGCTTACTGCCCTGTCGCTTCAATTGAGTTTCTTCGCGCTAACCGCGATACGAGATGGCTTCAGTGGGCCACATCCCTGGTTTGATTTATGCAGGGTTAGTATGGCTGCGCCTTCCACCCTGCACGAAGTTCCATCATGGATCTTGTCCATTGTATTATTAACGCTATCAGGGCATCCGCTTTTGAGCCCTTTGAAACTGTGACTGAAAAAACTTCGACTCTCTAAAGATAGTCCTACAGTTAGTTTTATCCTCCCTCGCGAGAGTTTGGGATTTACAAGCTCTTTCTATTTCACCTTCGTGTATGGACTCTTGCACCAGGATTTGTGAAAGTTTTGCTGTGACCAAGGCCTGACTATGTTCCTAAAGTCGTTAAATCCTTTTCGCTCAGCAGGTGGTCTTGGAAGCTTCCTCCCATGGAGGCGGGTTAGAAGATCTAAGCCCCTTTTGTCCTGTGAGGGCGCTTGAAGATTTATGTTGATCACAGCCGCATCGGCGATTCCCAAATTAGCCGTTCATTATTGGTTTTTGGGAGCTGCTGTTCATTTGTTTTTGGGCTTATGGCTCACTTCTCGGCCTCTTATAGGGGACTGGTGAGCTCATATCACGGGTGGTGGCTTCATCGCAGTTTCCTCCTTAGTGAATCTTATAAAATGGATTATATATTGGGCTGCAGCAGGTGTCCTCCCAAGCACTTTTGTCAAATTTTACAGCCTGGATGTGAGGGCTGACCCCACTTGGCTCCCACGGGTTCTTCTGCTTGAGCAGATGCTTTCCTCGGGTCCCGGCTATCTCAGGTACATCAGGCGTGATGGTATAAGCGTTTCCATACGGTGAACGTCACTGGGCAAGCACATTGAAGTGACCTATGAAGGAACATCTGGGTTACTTATGCCAACCACAGTTCCCTGAATAAGAACGAAGATATACTGCAATTTAAGTGATCCGTACCTTGATAGCGTTTCCTTGGTATCATGAGAGATCTGAGCGAAATAACACGCGGCATGCAGGTATACTGTGTACATGTGTAGGTGGTGCCAAGCACTATATGGCCAAAAGGATTGGCGGGGATGGTACAGGGCTTCAGACATTCGGCACACACCAAGAGGTGTTCCCAATGGTGATGTCACCGGCATCTGTTCCCCATTCAGGGGAACCGTGGTTCATCGTACGGGATGGTTGCCACTTGCAATTT
>NW_024877417.1:0-1811 GCF_018340385.1 Cyprinus carpio
TTTCCTGCCGGGCTTCCGGGTTGGGCGGTTCCCGGCAAGGCTAGCGAGCTGAGTGGCGGCCAGTGGGCGGTGAACAGCCCGGTCCCTTCCCAGGAGGACCGGCTGGTAGATCCCTAGCTGACCCGGCGTCTGCACAACCGAGCACCCGGTTGGCGCCAGCGATGGTAACCGCCTTGTAGCTGGCACTTCTGGTGTCGCCCGTGCACGCAGGGTAAAATGGGGGGAAGGTCTAAGTCTTGAAAACTGACCCCGAAGTAGGATGGGCGTCTGACCAGGCTGACCTCACGCCAGAATCCAGAAGAAGACGCGGCGAATAGGCGGCCGTTTATTTTCACCTCCAGTCTCGCGTGCGGTTCTCTGTGTGCACAGGCGCAGCCTGCCAGCAAGGTCTTCCTGGGAGCTAGAGGGTGCTTCCGTGGGCATTGGGTCATCCTGTTTCTGTGCCAGGAACCGCCGGTCCTGCTCACGGTGCTGGGTGCCCTCCGTGCGCGGCGCGCTCCTGGGACCACCCTTCGGGGAAGGGGAAAAGGCAGGGCACTATCTCCCCTACTCTCCGGTGGTGGCGTGGCCTCCCGCCAGCTCATAGGCTCGACCAGTCAGTCCACGTTGGTCGGGTTCCGATACGGCTGCTGACGTAGGGGGGGGAAGGGCCCGCAGGGAGTCTTCCGTCGACTCGGCCAACGCTACCAGATACCTGGTACGGTGGGACCCCCGGCCAGCAACCAGTGCTGGGCCAGACGGAGAGGCTAGCGGCTTGAGCTCCGGGTCAGCTGCCGCGGGTCGAAGGTCCACTCGTTGAATAGCTGGGCCCAGCGCTGATCGGAGCACAGCCCCATTCGGCCCAGGATCTCCTTCCGTAAGACCTCGGTAGGAGGTGCTTTGTTCCGGGGAAGCTCGAAAGTAACGCTTCGCTGAGCCTCCCTCGTGAGCAGTGGGGCCACAATGGCGTGGCCCATTTCTCCCCCGGCCACGCCCCCGCGTACACACCGTCTCAAACATCTGGAGATACATCGTTACGCCATCGCGGTAAGTTGTCATCCTGCAGTAGCTAGCGCGGTGCCTCGACACGGGGGTCAGGTAGCGGAGTTCGCTGGGCTGGCTGCGGGCGGTGACCTGAGCGCGGGCCAGCTCACGCTCGGTTTCACCCCTGCCGCGGGCCGGGCTATGGTGCTCCATGATTTGCTGCTGGCGGATGCTCACCTCGGTGAGGTGCTTCAACAGCTATTCCATCGTTGGGGGGAGGAGCCACCTGGGAACCAGAGAGAAAATACACGTGAGGCAAGTGGAAGGCGTGGGGGAAAAAAAAACAAAAACAACAAATCCAAACCAGTCCAGTCGTCGAGCATACCGTGTGAGGAGGGGTCGTCGGTGTCCTCTTCACTGTCCTGCCGCATTCTCCACCAGTGTGGCGGGGTGAAGGAGGACCACGACTTCGAGGATGAAAGAGGGTAAGTTCCCGAAGGGTGCGGATTTTATTAGAGGTCCCGGGTAGTGAAATTGGCCTGTTGGCGTTGGCGTGAGGTGGCTTGGTGCTCGGTGCTAGGGCTTCCTCGTAAAAGGGGTGCGCTGGTGCAGTGTGGGTCCGTGCTTTACCCCGTGGGTGTTGGGGCTGGCAGGTCATCACTGCTCTCTGCGGGCACAATGAAAGAAAGGGTGCCGAGTCTTGCGGAGACATCTCTCACCTCTGTGTTCGTACAGCGGGTTTATGAGAGCAGCTGGCGTTTGATGGGAAGCGCAGGTGTGGCCACTCAGCCGGTGGTGAGCAGGTGCAGGTGTGCCTGCTCGGTTTCAGGGCGACGCTGATGAGAGCT
>NW_024877418.1:0-1931 GCF_018340385.1 Cyprinus carpio
GATTGCCATGAAAAAGTCAAGCATCAAGGTAAAGGGTTTACCATCAATGAAATCCATTCAAAGGGTTTTTGGATCCCTGGCATTAATCGTGGTGTAGCATCTTATGTGCATAATTGTGTCACCTGTAGAAAACATAGACGACCAGTGGAAGAGCAAAGGATGGCTGACTTGCCTTCAGAGAGAGTGAATCCCTCGCCCCCATTTACTTACTGTGGTATGGACTGTTTCGGTCCATTTTCTGTGAAACAAGGACGAAAGGTGTATAAAAGATATGGATTGATCTTTACCTGTCTGTCTTCCCGTGCCATTCACGTTGAAATGATTGATTCTTTGTCAACGGATTCTTTTATTAATGGCTTGCGTTGTTTTATTGCTTTACGTGGAGCAGTTCGGCAGATTAGATCTGATCAAGGAAGTAACTTTGTGGGTGCAAAGAATGAGTTAACTGCAGACCCTCAAAGAACTTGACGTTGAGAAACTGAATTATTTCCTAGTTGAGAATCAGCGTGATTTCGTGATGAAACGCACCTCAGGTGCAAGTCATGCAGGAGGTGTATGGGAAACGACAGATTAGGACGGTTAGGAAGTGTTCTTCAGTCTACACTTTTGATGGCTTCAGAACTAATTGTTGATTCTTCTTTACGATCATCTTTACGAAGCAATGTCAACTGTAAACAGTCGTCCACTCACTGTCGACAATTTAAGTGATCCCAAATGATCTTGAACCAATAACACCAAATCATTTCTTACTAATGAAATCACTATTAGCTTTACCACCTCCAGGGCAAGTTCACTAGAGAAGATCTATATGCCAGGAAAAAGATAGGCAGCCATGTCCAATATCTTGCTGAACAATTATTGGAGTCGTACAGGCATATAAGAATATCTCTCTAATATTTCTGATGAACAAGCGCTGGCATACCCCTAGGAGAAATCTGTTGAAGTAGGGAGATATAGTGATTGTCCCAAGGACAGTGATCTACCCAGGCATAAATGGTCTTTAGGTAGGGTTGTAAAAACTACCATAGATTCAGATGGACTTGTGGGGAGGATTGGGTTCATCTTGGTGATGCAAATTTGGAGAAAATCACTGCAAGGTCTTTATTAAGCCTTCTGTGATTCAGGCGATCAGTCCAGAAGTTAGTTTTTACTGTTGGGAAACTTGACAATTCCTATTCTTTTGTTTATTAGCAGTTTGTTGTTGTTGTTTTTCTCAACTATGTATTTTTTTATATGCATTGTATTGTGGATCTCATGGTATTTTTTGAAATCATTTGTGTATTTGTGACTCATGATTTGAGGTGGGAGATGTAGCAGTTTCTGGCAATTGTTAAACCAGATATATGAAGTCTGTATTGCATTGACCCCTTTTTTGTACAGAGCAGCTAAAGGACTTTATTATGAAAATTAACTTAATGCGCAAAATCGGACCTGTATAAAGGCGACACATTTCGCTGTTTGTGTGTGTGTGCTTTGTGAAGGGGCGCAGCCTGCAGTTGTGGCGCTCTTTCTCTTCCTTTTATTGTACTTATGCGTCTCACTGAAAAGGGAAATAAGGTAATTGGTTTTGTACATTGTATGATGCATAGTATGATCTCCAGGTTTTTTGGATTTGAAGCATGTATTGTTTGTTTCTGTTTTGTTTGTTTGTTTGTAGTTCTTACGGTGTCTTCTTGAATGTCAACGTATTAAACATTTTTGGAAACATCAGTTAAGGAGCAAAGACCATCATTTCAGTGGGTAGCAACATCAGTTAAGGATAGTTCACTCGTAAATCACAATCCTGTCATTATTTATTCACACTTATGCCATTCCAAATTTCTGAGGAACAAAAAAGTCAATTGGGTCCAATGTTGTTTGATAGTGTTGTGTTTTATGGGGGGAAATTTTGGGGTTTAGGGTGAACAGGCCTAATTTATTTACAACATTAC
>NW_024877419.1:0-5153 GCF_018340385.1 Cyprinus carpio
CAAGGAGCTTCTCCTGGAACGGAGCACTGCCATAAAAGCGTAGCGCCGGGCGCTGGCCTGGCCTGCCGAGGTGTAAGCATGACCAGCAAGGGCTGAAGTCGTTCAGCAGGGCTTAGAAGGATGAGCAGCCTTTGCCTTCCATCTGATGTGCCCAGGCGGAGGTGTGCAGCCATGCAGCCGTCCTAGAGGCAGCTTGTTATAGCCCTTCTCATGGCGCCGTCGGCCGTAGTGAGGCGGGAGAGGCGGAAGGCGTAAATGAGCTGAGTGGGGGGAGCTGCATACAACCCCGTCAGCTCATTGTGAACCTCTGGGAAGAAGGGTGGGCTTTCGCTGAGGAGGGAGTCTTCTGTGCGATGCATTAGAAATGCTTTCGGTGAACCTTTCTCCACCTTAGCAGGTCGAAAAAGGCCAGCAGGGGGGCAGGAGTCATGGAAGATGGTCTTATCTGCTTCTTTGATCACCGTCAAATTCAGGCACAAGTGGCTCCAGCATCCACCAGGCTGGCCATCAACCTCCCAATGGCCTGTGCAGTAGGGATGAAGTATCAATCCGAGAGAATATCAATATATTGATACTGATCACGATATCGAAATTGATCTCAAACAAAAATATCAATACTAAGGGGGGTGTTTATTTACCAGTGATTTTGTTTATTTAACAAAAAAATAATGCATTGAATTGGACGAATAACTTATGTTAACAAATAATTGTGTAGGATAGAACTATTTTCCTGCTCATCTGAACACATGCAAATGTTGCAAGACAGAACCAATCCATCCCAGAAATTTATTCAGATAATATTGATCATGTTTTTATTCTGTAATGTTAATATAAATCATACACTGACAGGTATTTGCATAAAATGTAGCGTTTTTTTAACTGGACTACAGTTTTGCTAAAGTGACCATAATTCAACTGTAGTATTTTTAGATTGAATCATGTATGAAACAAAAAAACATATTTGAACCATGTGTAAACAAAAATATAACCTAATAGAAGTTACAATTAAAGTATTGAATGTTAAAATGTGTTTTAAACATAGTTAAGTGGTTATCATTACCCATTTTACTCTTAGTAATGTATAATAATTTAAGAATTTCATAATTTAAAAGTTTAGTTCAGAAATGCTTGTCTCGGTATTGATATCGATGTCTCGATGATACTGCTTTGAAAAATATTGGTATCGGATCGAAAACAAAATAAATTAGAATCGCCCATCCTATCCTATGCGATCCTGCCTGCTAATATAGCCAGATGGCCCACAATTTGGCGGGCTCTGGCGTCTGCCTAGCCATATGCTTTCGCTTGGCTCTGCCCACACCATCATTGGTTCACTTTTGTACATTCTTGCAGACCAATGTCAGTGCAGATGCACTGCTGTGATTGAAAAAATAGCTGATGTCGGAGAAAGGAGTTTCCCACATCATAACAACACAATGCAGTAAAAGTATGAAAGGAAACTGAAAGAACCTTCTTCATACAAAGAACCTTTTGTGAAATGGAACTATTTGAACAAAAGAATTTTCTTCTATGGCATCATAGAAGCACCTTGATTTTTTAAGAGTGTAGGCCTAAATAATATTTTAGCATCCAGATACATACATGAAATATGGAAATGGCTGGATTCTTGCCTAATAGAGGTATCCGAAATACCTAAAAATATCATAATTATAGTCCACATGAGCTAAATATAAAATGTGTTCTACAAAGTCATAAATGCTTTCTTCTCACTGACATTAGCTGTTTACATTTACATATTTTTTTATATACAAGGTTTGGGATATTGCACAAACACCAAGATGCTCATAACATCTTAAAATGTGCATAAAAAGGAATGCACTTACCTGAGGTTTGTAAGAAAACATGCACATAAACTACAATGAAAATAAATATAACTAATAACAAATTTACAGAATAAAATCCTGGATGCACAAAAAAAAAAACATGCCTCAACATATCATATAATTAGATAACTGTATTAACCAAAATAGCAATCCCACTTCACCCCATTTGTTTTAATCAGTCTGAAATGAATAAGTCAATGTCTGCCATCAAAATGATTTGGTATAATTACCTCCCAGAACGTCGGTTACGTATGGTAACCTTATTCCCTGAAGGGAGGAATGACCATACGTGGTGACCAGCCCGAGAAATGGGATAAACGATGGGCCAATCTACTTCCCGGTGCTCGCTAAGCGAGCAATGCACATTGGCATACGGTTAATGCATCCAGCTGCTGCTGATCGCGGCGTGCCATATAATAAAGACGGCAGGTGGAATGCATACCAGGTTTTAAGCTGGTGAGCGAGCCGGAACCGGCGGCTCAGCTGATGATGCAGCAACCATGGCGAGGGGCGTGGCGTCTCTGTTTATTCCATCCTTCAGGGAATGAGGGTTACCATACATGGCGAGGCGAACACTGGTGAGTCGGTCACTTGGCATACTTGTCGGTGACCCGGCCCGAAATGGGATCTGGCACCTATGTGGTGCTGCCCTTCCAGTGCCCTGTGCGACGCCTGCGCTAATGAGTGTAGGCGGGGCTCGAACAAGTAGTTCCACTCACCATTGTCAACACTACCTCACTGGATGAGATTGGATAACACTGGGAAAATGTGCCCATTCCACTTGGAACAGGGGCTGCGGGCCCATCGCTTCCCGAAGGAGGGTCTCGGGCAAATACGCATATAGCATCCCGTTTAGGTGTATATGGAGAAATTTGGGTGATTTAAGCCCTCTTGGAAGGCAGAATCCGCCGGAAAACACGGGCTCTAAGGCTATACCGTGGACTATCACATCACAGTACCGCTTAGGTCTCAATGTGGAACCCAGGCTTCCATGGTTCTCCGCGGATTCATCATGAGGCCTGGCGGGGCCGTTCCACGATCCAGCTACCCTAGGGTGGTGGAGGATCTCAACAGGTCTGGTCTGGACACTCTGGAGCAGTTTTTAGCAAGCCGTCACTAGCAGGGGCCTCTCTGTGCACTACCGTTTGAGGTGAGAACACAGGGATACGGCTCTACGAAGGCTATAGAACCTAGCAAATGTGTTAGGGGTCGCCCAGCCCACAGCTCTACAAATATCTGTCAGCGAGGCACCACGAGCCAGTGCCCAGGAGGATGCAACACTTCTAGTTGAGTGAGCTGCGCCAACCTGGTGAGGCAGGAGCACACCCTGGCCACTTTCTGATAAGCCAGGGCTATGGCATCCATAATCCAGTGGAGCCATCCTCTGCTTTAGAGGCGGCATTCCCCTTCTGCCAGCCTCCGTAACAGACAAAGAGAGCTGATCTGAGGGTCAGGCTTTGTGTCCTGGTCTACACTAGCATCTCAATGCTCCGGACAGGACAGAGTAGAAGCCAGGGCTGGTCTGCCTCCTCCAGAGGCAAGCTTGCAGGTTCACCACTTGGTCTTTGAAGGGTGTAAGTAGGAACCTTGGGCGTGGCGGGCGGGGCCTCAGGATTACCTGGGAGTCAAGCTGGCCCCAAACTCTAGGCATAGATAAATTGACCGAAAATGCGTGCAGGTCCTACCACTCTTGGTAGGCGAGTGCAAGAGCAGGCCAGAGTTTTCAATACAGAAAAGAAACTTTAAGCTCAGCTGAGATATAAAAGGCCGAATGGGCCCGCTGAGTGATTTTAGCACTAGAGTCAGGTCCCAAGAGGATTTAACCTCCTGGCCCCTCTAAGGAACCTGATGATGAAGTCATGCTTACCTAAAGACTTCCTATTCACGGGGTCATGATGCGCGGCAGCCCGGCAGCCTGGACTTTGTGAGGGTGGAGGGGAGACAGCCTTTGCTCCAGCCCTTGCTGCAGAGAAAGCCACGACCATAATCGGGCATCTTGGGGGTCTTCGTGGTGCCCTCTGACGAACAGGTTCCACTTCCAGGCGTAAGCATGTTTTAGTAGGCGGTGCTCTTGCGAGAGTGATGGTGTTCACTACCTCTTAGGGTGGAGTCACCTAGAACCTCATGTGATCCAGGCACCAGACATGGAGTATCCAGGGGTGCCCGATCTCTGAGTCAGTAGATCCTTCCGCAGAGGAATCGGTCCAAGGGAGGGGCTGTGCGTGAGGCTAGTTCAGGGGAACCCCAGGTCGAGTGGGCCAATGTCTGGCATGCTAGGAGACTAAGCTCCTCGTCCTCCCCCAGGACTTTGCACAGTGTCTGTGCGAGAAGGCTCACTGGGGAAGCGCTATGCCATAGGCCCTGCAGCCAGCTGTGTGCCAGTCGCGTCCATGCAGAGAGTTCCCTCGGTCAGGGAGTAGAAGAACTGGTAGTGGAGGCAGTCTCTGAGAGGAAGCAAGAGCCAGTCCTCCAAATCAGCTGGACCCGTCAGGAAGGAACCTACACATTCTCCGGGAGGCGGAATGTAGATGGCGCGAGTGACCACAGAACCTTCCAGCTCCAAAGGAGAGGTGGCAGGCGGGGAAGTGTGACAAGCGGCGGGGTGCAGACCACCTTGGGGAGCCGGTTCAAGGCAAGGCGCACTTTCCAGCTAACAGCTCTAGGCAATTGATGTGCCTGCAGCTGCGGGCCCGTCAAACCCCTGAGACTGCATGCCTGTTGTGGGCTGGCTGGTGGTGGAGGCATCCGGTATTAAACTGGCATGCCTGGAGATCCTGCTCTATGGGCACCTGCCTGGAGAAATGCAAGATCTGACCACTTGGGGGTGAGGAGGTTTGGGCAGGCGGTGTAAGCAGACTTTCGGTGAGTGCGCGCTCGATAAAGCCAGTGCTGATGCGGTCTCATATGTAACAGGGCCAAAGGCGGTGTAAGTGCATCACAGCATACATATGCCCAGGAGCCTCTGAAAAAGTTTCAGTGGGACCGCTATCCTGCCCTTGAACATATTCAAGGCAGGTTCAACACCAACTGAGCACTTCCTTGCATGAGGCATGCTCGACCAAATCCAACTCCATACGAGAAAAGAGATCCTCTCGTCGTGAGGTTTGCTCTTTCCCCAGTTGACGAAAGGCCCAACAGGCTGAGGGTGCCAGAACCACCAGGTCCTGTGCTCGCTGGCTGATCAGGGTGTGCCGTATCAGCCAATCGTCTAAGATGGACAGATGCAAACACCTGCTCTCTGGGGAACAGCCTCAGCGCGATTTCGTGAAGAAGACATGGGAGGCAGGGACAGCCAGAAGGGCAGGACCT
>NW_024877420.1:0-2291 GCF_018340385.1 Cyprinus carpio
GATACCTGGAGTTGGATTTTGTTATTTTGGGTAGGCACATTCACAATAAGGGTGTCCTTATTGTAAAGGACCCTCCTCAGGTCCTTTCAACATCAGGGTTGCCAGGTCTACTGGGGATGAATGTTATAGGTGAGTGTTTCAGGAGCAGTTTGATCAACATGGCCCAGAGCTGTTTGATCTCCCTTTAGTCAAAGAAGCTCAGCGTGGACATTGGCAATGCAGTATTGCCAGACTGGTTGTTCTCGTAGGTCGGAATTTAGAGGGGGTCTGTCGTGTTAGGGGTAGACATGTGGTCCGCATTCCGGCCAATTCTTTGCAATTTGTCCCAGTTACTTGTGCTGCACAGTGTGGGTTCTTGTCTATGGCTCTTTATGAGCCTTTGGATAATGGGAATCCACTTCCGTCTGGTTTGTTGGCGTCTGTATCCTTGGTTCCAGTGAGAGGTGGTCTCGCAAAAGTTCCTATGGTTAACATAGGTGACCATGATGTCTTTCTGCAACCACGGCTAGTGGTGGGAACGTTGTGCCAGGTCCAGCTTATGAGCTGGCCAGGGAGATTATTGCTACTCTCTCCTACTCGCCCAGTGTCTAGCCGGGACCACAGGCCGTAGTTGCCTTTCCCTCACAATTGAAGTGTTGATGTTCGGTCTTCGAACGAGTGATCCAGCAAAGGATCTCTCCCGGCTCCACCTCTCGTGTATAAGGAGCAGCGGCTGTAAAAACTCGGGGCCGGTTGGGTAACTATATTATGTTTGATCTTGTATTTTGCAACAGATGAAGGTCTGAGTTCTAGGGGTGTACCGCAACCTGATGTAACCTACATCGCGATCCCACTACATACTAGTGGATCCCGGCTCCTCGTAGACGAGCACGAGGCTATAAATCGTATCCCTCCTTCTCTGACTATGATTGCGTGTAAAGAAGCATACGCTCCAACTTCGTTGCAAGTCCAGAGTGATTAGGAGATAAGTATTAGTCCCTTTAGCTTACGCCCATAGTTACAGGAAAAAAGATAGCGCATAATCTCGGTTATAGTGTTCGTGTACCGACAGTTATCGCTAGGACATAGGAACTACGATGCCTTCCCATTTTGCCTGCCGCATCGAGAGCAGTAACCAGTTGGATGCCATGGTTTTTCAGAACATAAACTGTTGACTCGTAGGTAATGCGCTAATATGCCCAGAGTATTCCGGTGGCGAGCTAAGACCAAGTGGTAAGACTGCTTTATTTGCACACGGGATTTGGAGGATCTAGGCATCTCTTTTTGGGGTGTAATTCGAATTATTAAATATTTCGGATGCCGCACTATCGTGGGTTTGCAATGCCCCAGAAGTACAGTTCCAGCCTTGATGAACGCATGTTTTGGCGTCACGATTCCAAACGTCTTGTGTTTTTGTACTTGGATGACATCATTGTCATTCTTGCGCGTCAGTGTAGCCCAACCTGCCTATGGAACGTTGGAGTTGGTTTTCAGGCCAATTTGGGGGCAGCAGGCACCAGGGCCCAGTTTAGCCACGAGCTACACTGGCCAACTGTACAAATGCGGTTCTCTCGTTATAATCTTTCGAGCAGGGCAGTTTCCCACTTCCTGTTTCAAACACGATGTAGGGAGTTCTATGCCCCATGCAACCAACCGACTAAAATTATGCACGGTTGGCCGAATGTGCGCGGCCTAGCAAAAATGCGCAAGAGTTTACGATCTTTTTTGGACTTTTGTGAGTTACTCGATCACAGGTGTGGAGTTTGACTACCCCAGGCTTCTTTACGTTCTGCGTGCAGGGGTTTGCCAGAGTTGGCTGCTCCTCTGCATCGCCTAGTAGCAGAGTTGGTAGGCACAAAGAAAAAGAGGGGCTCAGGCAGACCCATAGAGAGCTGCTGGACCCCTAGAGTGTGAGCAAGGTTCCAGCTCCTCAAGGAGAGGCCTGGTGGCCGCCCCTGTGTTGGCCTATGCTGATTTTTCTAAGCCTCCTTTGTTCTTGACATTGATGCTAGCCACTCTGGGACTTGGGGGCGGTCCTTAGTCAGGGAGCAAGGTGGGATCGTTACAGCCAGTGGCTATATGCCAGTCGAGGGCTTAGGCCTACAGAGAGGGAATATGAAATTACAGTTCCATGAAGTTGGAGCTCCCTCGCCCTTAAATGGGCGATGGCAGAAGTGGGATTATCTCCTGAATAGTGTACTGTCTATACAGATAACAACCCACTGAGCTACCTGAATTCAGCTAAGCTGGGTGCAACTGAGCAGCGTTGGGTGTCCCAGTTGGCGATTTTTGATTTTGAAATCAAGTATAAG
>NW_024877421.1:0-1649 GCF_018340385.1 Cyprinus carpio
AGCTCACATTATAACTACTTTTTTACTGTAAATATTTGTATTAACAGACATCAGCATTCTTATAATCAAAAAGCATGTGGATGACCAAACATATCTAGTGTAATGTAGTTATAATTTAAATAGTTCTTACATTAATTGTTTCAGATTTATTAATTACACAAATGGAGTTGTTTGAATGTCTTTTTCTTTGGTGTGTGTGTATTTTATTTTATTGCTTTTTTGGTGCACATTGACTTTTACTGAAAGAACCTCAAAAAAAGAAAGAACTAATGCTCTTCTAAAAAGTATTATTTATTTTTTGTTCAGCACAACAAAGAAAGTTGTACACATCTTGGGTGGCCCCAATTATCCTTTTTTGGTTAAAACAAAATTATCCCATGATTTCCACTTCCATCCTCAAGCCATCCAAGGTGTATATGGACTTTCTTCTTTCAGACAAAATGCAAAAGTTATAGTAAAATATCCTGGCTTTTCCAATCTTTACAATGGTAGTGAATGGGGGGACCCCTACGCTTGAATCCCAGAAAAGTGCATCCATCAATCATAAAACAGACTCCACATAGGTCTGTTGCAAAAAAACGGCAGCATTGTAATATCACACTATTGATGAGCCTAACTGCGGGAATGCAACAAATGCAGCAAACAAGCAAATCTTTTTCTTTTTTTTGTGTGTGTGTAAGGTTATGCGCCTATAAGCAAAGCTTGGATGTAAACTTTCATTACAAAAAAGAGCTCTATTACATAGTTGAAACCTCTGCCACTAATGTGACTTTTGTTTATGCACATATTATCACACAAGCTTTATCATTCCTAGTCGTGGCAAAATAAAGTCTGTACTGAGGTACCACAGGATGTGATTGACAGCTGGCAGATAGAATGCATTAGTTCATGTAAACAGAATTATGAATGATAAGTACCATCATTGGCCGTTATTTAAACGTTAATACATCATTCATTTTTGTTGATAAAGTAACAAACATATATATTGTAGTTTTGAAAAAAAAAATGATTTGATCTTTCCATAGAGATCTATTGTTTTCATTCAAGAGCATCATCACGTCATACATTTGCATCAACTTAATCAAACACAGGCCCATTTACTGCTGACAAAACTTGCACTTTCTGAGCTTGGGGCCCCGCATTCACTACCATAAAAAAGCTTTGAAAGAGCCATCTAGTCACCTAGAATGGCTTGAGTATGAGTAGTAAATCATGGGTAATTTTCTTTTCATTTTTTGGGAGAACTATCAAGTCCTCGGTAGGCAGTTTTTGTAATCAGTAAAGTTCTTTAATGGGCAGGCACACACGTGAGAATTATACACCCATAACTAACAATTACTGTACATCTGCCCATACAGTGAAAGAGGACTTTCTTAGAAATAAACAATAATAAATAATTTTGTAAGCAATGCCTAATACGCCATACATTGGCCAAATGTGTAGCAAAATCTAAAAAACAATGCAGCTTGGTAATTGTATTTTGCGCGGTAGTATACAACACTATAAAGATTTTTTAGTAGGATTAGTTTAGTAGTCAGACTGTTTTTCCCTATATCCTTGTTGTGATGATAAATGTCTATGTGTAAATGTCACGACAGTTGGGATAAAGTGTTGAACACTGGAAATGTTACTATTGTAGAGCAATACGA
>NW_024877422.1:0-2120 GCF_018340385.1 Cyprinus carpio
TACAGACTTTATTTGCCCACGACTAGGAATGATAAAGCTTGCTGTGATAATATGCATAAATGTTTCACATCAATGGCAGATGGTTTCAACTATTTAATGAGATTTTTTGTAATGAGTGTTTACATCCAAGCCTTTGCTTGTGGCATAAACCTTAGCACACACACAAAAAAGAAAGATTGCTTGTTTGCTGCATTTGTTAACATTCCCTGCAGTTAGGCTCATCATAGTGTGATATTACAATGCTGCCGTTTTTTGCAACAGAACTATGTGGAGTCTGTTTATGATTGATGGATGCACTTTTCTGGGATTCAAAACGTAGGGGTCCCCCATTCACTACCATTGTAAAGATTGGAAAAAAAAAGCCAGGATTATTTACTATAACTTTTGCATTTGTCTGAAAGAAGAAAAGTCATATACACCCTAGATTTGGCTTGTAGCGATGAGTAAATCATGGGATTAATTTCAAAGGATAATTAGGGCCACCCAAGATGTGTGTACAACTTTCTTTGTTGTGCTGAACAAAAATAAATAATTTTAGAAGAGCATTAGCTCTTTGAGGTTCTTTCAGTAAAGTCAATGTGCACCAAAAAGAAGCAATAAAAATAAAAAGAATAAAACACACGCAAAGAGAAAAGACATTCAAACAACTCCATTTATTGTAATTAATAAATCTGGAAACAATTAATGTAAGAACTGTTTTAAATTATAACTACATTACACTGGAATATAGTTGGTCATCCAATATGCTTTTTGATGATTGAGTATCGCTTAATGTCTATTAATACAAAATATTTACAGTAAAAAAGAAGTAGTTGTAATGTGAGCTGTTCTCACCTAAAACCATTTTGGATTGCCTATCAAAAAGAAGTGCTTATCTGGCGTTTTATGTGCACATTCAAATGCACTGAAATGACCCTTAGAGAGAAGTTTTTGCTAAAAATCTTCATTTAATTTAAAAAAGAATAAAAGAAAATCTTGGATTATGCGGGGTAAGTAACTTGTGAGGAGAATGTTTATTTTTGGTAAAACTATTCCTTAAAGGTTAAGAAGGTAATGTAGGATTTGTATCTCTTTAGTGATTGGCGCAATCAGTAATTTTAGTCCTGAGTATTACTCTAGATCAGTGGTTTGAGTACTTGTTCTCAGAATCCATAGTTTTGGTAGACCAGAATTTCAGACCTGATTCAGATCATCAGCTCATTAGAAAAGAGCCCATGAACTCAAATGAGTGTCAGATAAGGGAGAAAACCACCGCTCTAGATTACCTACCTTGCAACATCATTCTTCACCTCCTGCCTGAGCCGTTTTTTGCGGGGGCGGGGTAGGAATCTCTGAGGGATATAGAGAGTAGGATAAGGGGGGTGGCAAAGACATACATACACATGTACAGCACTACAAAACACTGAATCATTTTGTGATTTATTTGTTGTTAGAATAAACCGTGGGAAAGGATCGAATTACAAATAATAGGCCTAGCGTACAATGTTTTTATTAAACTGTGAACACACATTAAATACAGATAAACACAGTCAAATACCGAAATGGTACATATAAGCATGCATGTGCCTGTTATAGATGTCCAGCTTATGCACGGGTGGAAAACTGACTTTTTTTTCTCTCAAGAATTTCAAGTTAAATAGCTCAACAATTCTGATGTTATTCAAAATTGTGATTTTTTATCATGCAATTCTGACTTTATACTTTACTTATCATCTAAGCCCCCGCCAATTTTGAAAATAAAAACCGCAAAAGCAATCAGACATCGTGGAATTACTCAACAGTTTGCAAGTAAAAAATTGCGACCTTATCAGGCCATCGTCACACAATTCTAACTGTCGCAATTCTGAGGAAAACAAGTTCCGCAAATTCTTGGGAAGAGTTAAAATTACTGTTACTTTTAATAATTAGATTATTATTTTGATTAGTGGGTGGCTGCGAAAACAATCTTCCATACGTTTTGTTGCAAATCAAAAGGCTTAGCAGTACAAAGGTCGGCCTCTGCCACCGTGCCACGTAATGCTGCAATCGTTAAATTTACACACCTGGTAACGCTTTTAAAACTCACCTATCTACATCAGAAACTATATTTAGATGGTATTTTGCGATTTATCCGCTTACTT
>NW_024877423.1:0-1838 GCF_018340385.1 Cyprinus carpio
TCAGCAGAATCACACAAATCTACAAGTTGTTTCTTGCATTCCTTTATGTATCCTGGAAGAATCTGAAGCGGAACCATTTTCTTGCAGGTTGTACACTGGAGCTTTAGGCATCTTCTCAAATTCCTTTGCTTCCTGGTAGGTAAAGGTGCCTCGAAAGTTCTTCTTGTAAAGGCAATGTACATTGTATATTTTCCATTTCCACTCACTGCTTTTAGCTGCTGGCCGGTGTATCCATTTAAATCTGAGGGATAACAGCCACCTCCGCTGCCCACCCCCACCTAAAATTGAACATTTGTAGATACTAAATATAGCCAATCTAGGATATACAGGCAATTCACTCATCTAGGAGTACATTGAAACACAATTTGAAACCATGGACATTAATACAGTGTATATGCTCACATAACTGTGGACTTGTGCAGCAAACTAGCCTTCAAAGATATTTGCCAGTCTTTGGATATGTGCTCAAAAGCAAATCTGAAAAACTAGGGGCAAATGACAGAAGCAGGATTAAAACGGTATTAAAATGATTTGTATTTTTGGCTATACTAATATTTATTACATCGCAAGCATTAATATAAATTGTAAGATGGGTGTTTTGCATCTTTAGATATTACTTTAGGCAAGGAAGTTACTCAATGATTACATACCTCTGAATTTGTGATGTTTTCTTATTAAGGGTTAATGAACGTTTTCCAAGGCCAGCCAGTATAAGCTGCAGTTCCTCTTCTCCATTTTGGTGTTTTTCAATGTTGCTTTTCAAGAAAAAAAAGTTCACCAAAAAAAGCTCTTCCCCAGGTTGTGTTGGTGTATATGGTGCAAAAACGCTTGCCTCTTTTTTTGCCTTCGAAAAAAAAAAATCCAGGAAAGACCTAAACATAAGATGGCAAACTATTATTCCCTCATATGTTATCATCCATCAACACATAACAACCTAACTTAAAATATATCTACATTCTCAATGACTGATTATGTTATGTATGTTTTTGCTTACATTAACTGGGGCCCAGTTTGTCTAAAAGTACCTACACTGGGTGTGCAATTACAAAATTAATGCAGACAAACGACCCATGTATCCTACCGAGCCATTTCTTGTTTCACAGACTGTCCAGAGTCATTGCGCTGAGGCCTCACTGTCGGCACTGACTGCGCTCCCTGTCCAACAGCAGCTTCTCCTGTACTGCCCTGACTGACTGGCATGACATTTGCCAGTGCACTGTTTCTCAACAGCAACACCAGGTTTTGGGCTGTGCTTAAGATGTCTGTTAATTGGCCCTGAGTAATAAGAAAGACAATAACTAAATGCCAAATGTTATAGCCATAGGTATTTTTTAGTATTACACAGAACACCTGCAAAACACATTAATCATAGTAGGGCTTGTCAACGCCCGGGTCTTGGTCCACATTCAGACCAAAAAGCAAGCTCGTCCGAACCCATGCAGTCCATACCTCCTGCGGCTGGTCTCAAGCAACTGACTGTCTGGCTAATAGAATGCATGAATGTACTTATGACCTTGAATGACTGGTTTTGAACTGGTTACTGGTTATTGCTTATCAATAAGTTAATTAAACGTTATTTTATTACCCTCAATCGTTCAGGTCCTCTGGTCGTGAATAAAAAGCAGATACTGAACCACTGAGTCAAAAGTTTGTATTAGCACATTATGCTCATTAACATTACAATGACTTGCTGGCTGACGTTAACTCATATATCTGGCTCAGTTGTTAACATTACTGATTTGGTCGACATTGATAAACATATGATAACAGAGCAGTTTAGTTCTAACATCACTAACTATAACGTTACTTTCACACAGAGCACTTCATCAACGCTAACA
>NW_024877424.1:0-4326 GCF_018340385.1 Cyprinus carpio
AAAAGTTGGAGGAAAAAAATAATAATAAAATAGTCCATATGACCCCTATAACATTAGTGTCCAAATGTTAAGCGACTTCAGCTTAGATGGGTCCAACTGGTATTTTATGTGGTAAGGGCTGGGTCGCCTAAGAAAAACCATGCGTTGTTTAGTGATGTCAGTGGGGGCTGTTGCCTGGCTGGGGACAAACTGCTGCATGCGCAGCTCCTCGTTAGTAAGTGGCCGTATCTCCGCCTGTCACGCGAAGACCGGGGTTGCGATTCCCTGACGGGGAGACTAGCTCTTTTCTGCTTGCTGGACGACCAATCCAAAAGTTTTTGGCCGCAACCACGGCTCACAGAAGGAGTACGGCTACGATGTCAGCCCGAGCCAAAGGGAAATGCGTTGGCCGGGAATCGAACCCGGGTCCACTGCCTTGGAAGGGCAGCTTATGCTCACCTATACCACCAACCAGGCAGAAGGTCCAGAAAACAGGTCACTCACAAAAGCTCCCCTTCACGGAAAGACAGCTATATCACCACTATACCTCGGCAGGCGAAGACACTGCTTGCGCTGTCATTAAGAAGGCTCTCGAAGCGCATGAGTCAATGATAGGGCTAGAGGCTAATGAGATCTTTGTTTGGACCCCGTCAGTAAAGGGGAAGCAGTCAAGTTTGGATCCCGTCACGTACAAAAAAAGCGCTGTCTTTCCATGCTGGCTAAATAAAAACAAAGTGGTGACGCCGGAAACACAGAGGCTGCAAACACAGACGATGACAGTTGCACGTCCCCCCCGTTTGTTTTCAGATGGCCAAATTCACTCTGCTCTTGAATTCCGGTGTAGCTCTGCTGTGCTCAGAGCCCCCCAAAATACAGTCACCACTCCAAGCTCCCCTCCCGGAAATCTTTATTAAAGGAAGGCGAACGATTTATTGCAGTACAATGCGAAAGAGAAAGCTCGAGCTGTATTACGCCCACACCCCTTGCTGTGGCGGCTGCCAGTGGTAATCGCGCACTATTCTCACCTCCTATGTCATCAAATGGTGAAGACACCTGCCCACATGCATTTTAAGTCACGCCCCCCTCAATAAGACCCAAAGGGAGGAGTAAAATTCTCACAAAATTCCCGTCAGTCACCCTAATGACCACAAGCCAAATCAATCAGAATCAGAATGAGCTTTATTGCCAGGTATGTTTACACATGCCACGAGAAATTTGTTATTAAGTGACAGAAGCAAATCAAGGCAAATGCAATCCCTTTCTCATGCCTCCATCTGAAAAGTTGGGAGGAAAAAAAATAAATAAATAAAAGATTCGTCGTCCAAATAATGACCCCTATAACATATAGTGTTCCAAATGTTAAGCCGTCTTTCAGCTTATGAATGGGTCCAAACTGGATTTTTTATGGTGTACAGGAGCTGTGTCGGGCAATAAGAAAAAGCCTGCTTCTTGTTTAGTGATGGTCAGTGCTGTTGGCATGGCTGGGAGACAAACAGCTGCATATGCGCAGCTCCTCTCCTCGTAGTATAGTGGACCAGTATCTCCGCCTTCACGAGCGAAGAGACCGGGGTTCGATTCCCCGACGGAGAGAGCTGGATCTCTCTTCCCTTTGCTGGGCCGACCAATCCAAAAGTTTTTAGGCATAACCAGGGCTCTCAGAAGATGCAGTACGGCTACGATGTCAGCCCGAGCCAAAGGAAATCTTTGGCGGGAGTCGAACCAGGTCTTTGGAGGCAGCTATGCTCACCACTATACCTCCGGCGCAGTCAGAAGACACCAATTGCGCTGGTCAGTAATAAGGCGCGGCAGCGCATGATCATGAATCAGGGCTAGAGGAGCTAATGAGATCTTTGTTTGGACCCGTCAGTAAAGAGAGCAGGTCCAGAGTTTGGATCCCGTCGCGTACAAAAAAGCGCTGTCTTTCCATACTGGCTAAATAAATACAAAGTGGTGACGCCGGAAACACAGAGGCTGCAAAACACAGATGATGACCAGTTGCACGTCCTCCCACCGTGTGTTGGCAGATGGCCAAATCTCACTCTGCTCTTGACATTCCGGTGTAGCTCTGCTGTGAGCATAGCCCCCAAAAATACAGGTCCTCGCAAAGCTTCCCCTCACGAAATCTTTAGTAAAAGTCGAAAGATTATGCGACAATGAAGAGAAACTCGCGCTGTATCCCCACCCCCTTGGGCCTGTGCGCTGCCAGTGGTAGCAACTATTCTACCTAGGGTCCTCAATGTGAAGACACCTGCCCACATGCATTTCGTCACCCCCTCACTCCAGGGGAGGAGTAAAGGCCAAAAAAATTCCCTTCAGTCACCTAATGACCACAAGCCAAATCAATCAGAATCAGAATGAGGCTTTATTGCCAGGTATGTTTACACATACGAGAAATTTGTTTTCGTGACAGAAGCAAATCAAGGCAATGCAATCCCTTTCTCATGCCTCCATCTGAAAAGTTGGAGGAAAAAAATAAATAAATAAAAGAGTCCAAATAATGACCCCTATAACATATAGTGTTCCAAATGTTAAGCGACTTCAGCTTATGATGGGTCCAACTGGTATTTTATGGTGTAGGGCTGTGTCGGCATAAAGAAAAGAGCCATGCTTTTTTATGGCTGTCCAGTGCTGTGGCCTGGCTGGGACAACTGCTGCTGCGCAGCTCCTCGTTATTATAGGACAGTATCTCCGCCCTGTCACGCGGAATACCGGGGTTCGCTTCCCCACGGGGAGACTCTTTCTGCGTGCTGGACGCTAATCCAAAAGTTTTTGGCGCAACCACGGCTCACATAGGAGTACGGCTACTATGTCAGCCCGAGCCAAAGAAATGCGTTGGCCCGGGAACGAACCCGGTCAACTGCTTGGAAAGGCCGCCTTATGCTCACCACTATACCACCAAACGCAGGCAGAAGTTGCAGAAATAAAGGTCACTCAAAAAGCTCCCCTTCACTCAATGAACGACGCTCTGCTCACCACTATACCTCCGGCGCAGGCAGAAGACACCAACTTCGCGCTGTCAGTAAGAAGGCTCGAAGCGCATGAGTCAATGATAGGGCTAGAGGAGCTAATGAGATCTTTGTTTGGACCCGTCAGTAAAGAGAGCAGTCCAGAGTTTGGATCCCGTCACGTACAAAAAAGCGCTGTCTTTCCATACAGGCTAAATAAATACAAAGTGGGGAGCCGAACAACATGCAGGCTGCAAACACAGCGCCTTAACGAGTTGTCACGTCCTCCCACCGGGTGTTGGCAGTTGGCCAATTCACTCTGCTCTTGACATTCCGGTGTAGCTCTGCTGTGAGCAGAGCCCCCAAAAATACAGGTCACTCGCAAAGCTCCCCTCCACGGAAACATTTAGTAAAAGGCGAAAGATTATATCGACAATTTAAGAGAAACTTCTAGCTGTATCCCCACCCCTGGGCTGTGCGCTGCCAGTGGTAAGCCATAGCTCACCTAGTCATCAATGGTGCAGTACCCTGCCCACATGCCATTTCGTCACCGCCATCACTCCAACGGGGAGGAGTAAAAGGTCACAAAACATTCCCGTCAGTCACCTAATGACCACAACAAATCAATCAAATCAGAATGAGCTTTATTGCCAGTTATGTTTCCACCGACTGAGATTTGTTTTCGTGCCAGAACAAATCAAGGCAATGCAATCCCCCTTTCTCATCGCCTCCATCTGAAAAGTTGGAGGAAAAAAATAAATCCATAAAGAGCAAATAAGACCCCTATTAACATATAAGTTTCCAAATTGAACGACTTCAGCTTATGAGGGGTCCAAACTGGTATTTATGGTATAGGCTGTGTCCGCATAAGAAAATCCATGCTTTCTTTAGTGATGGTTCAGTGCTGTGGCACTGGCTGGGGGACAACTGCGGCATGCGCAGCTCCTCGTTATATGTTGACAGTATCTCCGCCTGTCACGCGGAAGACTCGGCGGTTTCGAGTTCCCCTACGGTGAAGCTAGCTCTTTTCTGCTTGCTGGACGACCATCAAAGTTTTGGCGCAACACGCTCACGAAGGTACGGCTACGATGTCGCCCGACCAAAGGAATGCGTTGGCCGGGAATCCAACCCCAGGTGCCCAACTGCTTGGAAGGCAGCTATGCTCACCACTATACCACCAACGCAGGCAGAAGGTGCCAGAAATACAGGTCACTCACAAAAGCTCCCCTTCACGGAAAACATCTATGCTCACCCGAAAACCTCCGCCGGCAGAATACACAACTTGCGCTTCATTAGAAGGTCTCGAAGCGCATGGTCAATGACGTGCTAGAGGAGGGCTTAATGAGATCTTTGTCTGACCCGTCAGTAAAGAGAGCATCCAGAGTTTGGATCCCGTCACGTA
>NW_024877425.1:0-1574 GCF_018340385.1 Cyprinus carpio
ATTGCTGATTGCCTTGATTGGGTTTGTGGTTGTTAAGGCGACCCGAAGGGACTTTGTGACATTACTCCTCCGTTTGGAGTGAGGAGGACAATGCATGCGGAGTTGCGCATACTCTTATGCGAGTAGTTGCACAAGGTCAGCCACAACAGGGGAACCAGTCGGTTTTCTTCTTGCAAAATCTCCTTAAGATTTCCTGGAGACTTTCAGTGATCTGTATTTGGCTCTGCTCACAGCAACTACACCACAATAACAAATGATGGCCGTCTCAACGCGCGTGGAAGGATGCGTCTGGTCAATGTCTATTTGCAGCTTTGCTCTCCTGTCACCATATTTTAGCCAGCATGGGAAGACAGCTCTCTTGCTGATGGGATCCAAACTTGACTTCTCTCTTTATGTGAGCCACAAAGATTCATCAGCTCCCTACCTATCGGTGACTCATAGCGAGACTTTTTACTGCCGCAAACGACTTTTCTGCCTCGTTGGTGGTATAGTGGTGAATATTTTTTTTTCTCCTACTTTCAGATGGAGGTATGGAGAAAGAAAATTGTATTGCCTTGATTGGGTTTTTGTGGTTATTGGGCGAACCGAAGCGTATGACCGTTTTGTGGAGCATTTACCCCCTCCTCCCCGTTTGGAGTAGAGAGGGGACGAAATGCATGGCATGTGGCAGGTGTTGGCCGGCCTTGCCCTGACTCTTTTTTGGCGAAATCGAGTGGCTTCACAGGCAGGCAAAATCGCGACAAGCCCAAGGGGGTGGAGACACAACAGTTTCGAGTTTCCTACTTCATTGTTCCAACCCGTCATTGACGAATCCTTCGCCTTTACGCCTAAAGATTTCCGTGGAGGGGAACTTCTTTGCGAGTGATCTGTATTTTTTGGGGCTCTGCTCACAGCAGAGCTACACCACAATGTCAAGAGCAGAATGAATTTGGCCGTCTGCAAACGCGCCGTGGAAGGATTTTGCGTCTGGTCAATGTCTGTATTTGCACTCTTTGGACTCCTCCTGCGTCCACCACTTCGTACATATTTAGCCAGCATGGGAAGACAGCGCCTCTTGTACTTGATGGGATCCAAACTCTGAACTTCTCTCTTTAATGATGAGCCCAAACAAAGATCTCATCAGCTCCTCTAGCCCCTATCGGTGACTCATGCGCTGTCGAGACTTTTTTTACTGACCGCGACAAACCGCTTTTTTCTGCCTGGCGTTGGTGGTATAGTGGTGAGCATAGCTGCTTCTCCCGCCAGTTGACCCGGTTCGATTCCCGCCAACGCATTTCCTTTGGCTCAGAGCTGATGTTGAAGCAGAACTCCTTCTGTGACTTTCTGGCTGCATCAAAAACTTTTGATGGGTCGCTCTGGCAGAAGAAAGGATCTAGGCTCTCCCCTGGCCGGGAATCAACCCCCGTCTTCCTCGCGGAGTGGACAGGTAGCAGAGAGAGATACTGTCCACTATACCAACGCAGGAGTTGCGATCTAGAAGTTCTCCCCAGCCAACGCAGAACTGCTACTTATTATCACTAAACAAAGCATGGCTTTTTCTTGGCGCTGACCCAGCCCTGACACCATAAAAACCG
>NW_024877426.1:0-1802 GCF_018340385.1 Cyprinus carpio
CAGTTTACCTTTTCAATTTTTTATTTATTCTTACTATTGAAATGTTATAATCAATCACAAAAGAATGCATTATAAAAATATTTGTATTTATTAATTAGATTATTTAAAATAAGTGGAAAGAACTGGACCTGCAGAATTTAGAATTTTCACACATGGTGGCATAATGATGTCATAATGATCTGAAAGCTGTAAACTGCTGCTCTGACTGCTGTCTAGAACATATCTTTTGTGGATATTTCTTAACCCAAACACCAACTTTGCAGCTTGGAAGAGACTCTTGCAGACATTTCACAGTACGTTCACAGCATTCTCTAGCATTCAGTGTTTTATAATGAGATTGTTTCGCAGTCTGTTTGAGTGGGTTCAATGTTTGTTCACCGCATACCCAAAAAGGAGAAAAACAGGGGGTGCAGAAGTGCACAGAAGCAGAAAGTACCCCAATGGAAGGGATGAGGGGAGAGGCCCCTTGAGGTTGGCGATACTGACCAGAAGTACCTAAATGATGAGGAAAAAAGAGAGGGGTGGGGGAGGAAAAGAAAAGTTAAAAGAAGGGAAAGGAAAGATGGTGGGATCGAGAGAGAATCAGGCAGAGATGGAAGAGGAGGAGACCAAGGCCCCAACTCCATTGGGCGACCGAAAGGTCAAACCACAACCAACTCCACCAGCCGATGAGGAGGCCAAGAGCCCCGGCTAGTTCTTCTTCCTTCATAAAGAGTCATCAGTGAAAGAGCCACTGGTGGCCAAAAGCACCTGTCAAACTCCGCCTCCACTGGCCACCAAGACCAGACCTCCTTCATCAGGGGAAGAGACAATGCTGCTGGTTCAAAGGGTATCCCAACAACACCCTGATTTATCAGCCACTGAGGGGTTTCAACCTTCCTGGATTCTTCCTTCATAAAACCTCCTTTATCAGTGGCAAATTTTGCTCCTGTGTTACTGAGACCAAACCTCTGCGTGTGGTTCTTTGTGGTGGACCCCCTGAGGTGGTTCAAAAGGCATTCTCGACAACTGGCTCAACCAAGCAGCCATTGGGAATCACTGGCGGTTCCTAACCCAAAACAAGCTGCGTCCAGTTCTACACCCCATGTTCCCTCCAGAGGAGGAACCACAGATGGTTCAAAGAGCCTCTCAAACCTGTTCCAGCAGCCTTCAAGAAAATATCACTGAAATCAGTGACTAAATCATTGATTCGTCAAAGAACCTCAAGACTTTTTGCTCCAAAACCTACTGAGAGCAAACCTCCGCGTGGATCTTTTATGCTAGAACCCAAAATGGTTCAAAGGGCATCTCAACATCTGGCTCCACCAGCTGAAGAACCATCAGTGACAGAACCATTGGTCCTTCAGCATACACCGACAAAATCTCTGTCACATTCAATGGAAGAACAATTGATGGAACAAGTGACTGCTTCCTTCAAGACAAATTCCTAAATGTGCTGAGGTGAAGCCAAAGCCAGCCACTTCATCCTCATCCAACGGACACTGAATCTGAAAGAGATGAGTCTGTGGAGCCACCAGAGGGACAATACCTTCCAGTGAGTCTGAGACTATTCCGAGCAACGCTGGAGGCTGGGGTGAAGCAGAAACCAATGTTTGAGAAGATCCATCCTGTAGTTCTGGAACAGTCGAATGACTCTGAGAGAAAGAAGTGTGGAGACTCCAAAGCTGATGCTTTACGAAAGGCTTGAGGAACTGGATGAACAAATGATGAGGTTGTTCTGCATAGACTACATCAATGCTCCCAAGAAGGAGAGCCAGCAACTTTTAAAACTTAAAAACCAGCAAGCTGGGGTGAAGCAATAA
>NW_024877427.1:0-3993 GCF_018340385.1 Cyprinus carpio
AAAAGCATGAAGATGGCAAGGCAAGGCACATATGAAAAAAAAGTGAAGTGAAGAAATTCCTTCGCAGAGCTGACATCACATAGTTTTACCTCTCACAGCAGCCACAACTTGATAGATGATGGTTTTAGTAAAAACACTTTGCTTGATTAGACTTACAGGTTGCTGTAACCTGATTTTGTTTATGTATGACTTTGAAAATAACACCTGCATTAAAAAGGAGAGAGAGAAAACATCTTTACAGGATTTAATTTTTCCAAAAAATGAAGATTCTGGTCACATTTACCCCTGCTTTAATACTATCATTATTCACCCCTCATACATGCTAGTAACCTTTTTAAAATGTATTTATTTATTTTTTGCTGACAAACGTGAAACAAGAATTTTAAAGAATCTTCTCATACATATTTCTTATGTCACCAAGGTTGCACTTCCACTTAATATTAATACAGTAATATTGTAAAACATAATAAAAATTTTAAGTAACTGTTTTCCAGTTGAATATATTATTTTAGCAGCCATTACTCTAGTCTTCAGTGTCAGCATGATTCTTCAGGAAATCATTTTATATGCTGATATGCTACTCAAGAAAAATTGTGTAATTATCTTATTATTAACAGTGTTTTGCAGCTTAATATTTTTGTGGAACCGTTATATATTTTTTCAAGATTTTTTGTTGAATAGAACATTAAAAAAAGAAGCATTTATTCAAACATTTAAAAAATAAAAATAAACGTTAATGTAAAAGATTCTACCATCACATCTGATCAATTTAATGAATCCTTGCTTAATTGAAAATGTATGAAAATAATATTTTTCACATTAAAAAACATTCAAAGTAGCTTTATACAAAACAGATGCTGTCTTTATAAACCTCTGAACAAGCCAAAGTCTGTGACAAGGAAACACTCCTAATGATTTAGATCAATAAATAAGTAAGTAGCCCATGTAAATAAGCAAATAAATTATCTGATTGGCTGTTGCATTATAAATGAATCTGGGTGACAGGACTAATAGTAGATACACTAAAGTTGTAGACACTGAATACATCTCTAAACATTTAAAAATACCGCTAAAATGCAAGTTTGATGTCAATAATCCTGATTAGTTCTCAAGTGTTCATAACCATACGAAAGCACCATATTAGCAGAATATGAGCAAATAACGGCTTCCATGCATATAGTGAACTATCCCTTTAAGGTCAAAGACTAAAATAATGACAGCTCATCTGCAGCAGTTAATTATAAAATACAAGTGTTCCTATTAAGATAACCAGAAGTGAGATTATCTTTGATTAGCTCTAGCAAAGAACTAACGCCGCTCGGTCGGAGTGTCACAACAACGCAAGGCTTCAGAATGGAAGAAAATAAAAAGCCCTGCCCCTTCTCGCTAAAGTGCCATCCCCACTCACGTCTGTCATAAGCCTCACAGTCATCACTTTTGCACTGCATGTTTCATCACCAGTAAATACACCACTAAGTCACAGACTGAGAAGAGAGATAGAGAGAGAGACACACACACACATACAGTAAAAACACGCACGTGTTGACTTGTCATGAGCATCATCGTATGTCTGTTGACTGCTGTGCCACTGGCTGCCATCTTAGTTTCAGTACCCATGAACTACAGACCTCAGGAAACTCATTGTTGCCGCAAAGATGAGCTAATTCAACTGAGTCAATGGGCCGCTGGATTTGACTTCTCGTGTGCACGCAGGTGTGTGTGTGAGTAGAGTTTGTTCCAGAGGAAATCAGTATTATTATATGCCCACAGCTGTGCCGGGTCTTTATCCTCAAGGTTCTGAAGAACAAATTTGACTTTACAGGACTTGGGAGGCTTCCTAGAGATACAATTAAAGATGACACTGTAATTACAGCACGAGAGGGAAGTACACTGAGGTATGGGAGGATCTAATGAAAGAGCGAGAGCTCAAGAGCGACGTAAAAAGCTTGGAGAGAGTGTGAGGCGCAGAAACGGCGAAATGTAACCAAAGCCGGCGATAGTTTGATAAAGCACCGGCGCTCCAGGAACAAGCAGCAGACCCTGGTGTCAGCTCTACCGATTCAACCGAGCTCCCCACGACACCGCCAGCATCAGATTTCCATAAATTGAAAATCATTAATACTCCTAACCAGGACGTGATAAATCTGAAATCACTCGATGAACCTGGACACACTTCCATAAATCAAAAGATTACTAGAATTTTAAAAAATCTGACGCCAAAGGTCAGGCTTACTAATGGTTTTGTAGACTTCACAGTGATACGCTTATTAATCTGTGATACATTTGAAATATGTCAGCGTGGGTCGAGCATATGTGATCTCTAATATCAGCTGGTGGGCTGGTTTACAAAACACCAGAGAAGGGCTGAGGTGGTGGGGGAGCAGAAAGAGAGAAATGGAGGTGAAAGTGTAAACTGCGCGTAGAATTAATAAATTCTGTTTGGGAGCAGAATCCCCAGTATAAAGAGAAAAAAAAGAGTATAGGCCACATCTGCTTGAGAAGTCATACAGATGCAACAGTGTCCTCTTATACAACGAACAGCCAGTCTACAAAATAGACCTGAATGGGTCCCAGCAGGCACCTAACATCATAAGATGCTGATATTTGGTTAAATTCGGTTTGCCATAGACAATGAGCAAAAATTCAATGTCAGTTCAGCGTCTAATGTCAATGTTAATTTGATGTTCCAATACTGGCGATCAGCTGATGTTGATATTTGTTGTTTTAGGTTGTGTAAGCAAAATCAACGTTAAGTCAACGTCAAACTGGCGTAAATACTGATGTCTCACAGCGATTTTCATTCTCAGCAAAATGCGGCGTCTGTCAATGTCATGTCCAACATCAACCTGGCGTCATATTAGGTATTTCCTGTGTGTCTGCTGGGGGTCAAACTGGATTAGAAAAGTCAAAAATTTGAACATCATCACTTTCAATCATGTCTGAATTTGGAATTAATTTGAAATGATTTGAAGTGGTGAACTATGAATGAGATGGTTTTCAGTGACCTCTTAGTTAGTTAAATTAAAAATACATCTTTTTATAGGCATACTGCACTGTTAAAAATAATATGTATTTATTTATTTATTTTTAAAAAAATGCTACAGTAAAATCTTTTACTGCTTTTTAACACAGAATTCTATGTAATTTTACTGTACTGTCAAATGTATTTTTTGTGAATAAAACTATGGATTTACTCAAAAACGCTTTAAAATGTTTTAAAAAAAAAATCCAAATTACACAACATAAGTCTTGACACATAACATGTTGTTATATATTTTATAATAATTTATTTACATTTTTTTTGTTATCAGTAATGTACTGTAGCTACATTATGATCTTTAAAATAATATTTTAAATTATAATATTTAAAGAGTTGGGTGTAAAACATATTAGGGTTGCAGGGACATATTCTTTGCTACTTTATTAGTACTACTTTATTAGGTGCAGTTATATGTTTTGATTATTAAATGTTTAATAAACAATGTAGCGGTATGTATTGAAATACTGTATATTGTATTGTTAATGTATATATATATAAACTGAGGGTAAGAAGGCAAAAAAAATATTATCATAATACTTTTTCTCCCATATCATATGATATTGACGATCTATTTATGTTACCATTCTACCATTAATGGAGAAGGAAAAACTCGCATTTTTTTATATTTAAATTATTATTAGATTTATTTTTTTTTTTTTCATTTCTTCTTTCTGGATTCTGTGTTTAATAATTTGGTACAAATTTATCATGAAAATGGTGTCTAATGAAATGAACAAAACTTTAACTGTTTGATCATCTCTTTTCAAATTAAATTAATTTACAACAAAAACACAAATTTTATTATTAAGGAAGATGCTGCACAACAGAGCTGTAGGCTATAAATGAAATAGCAGCAATATCTTGGTTGATGATATTCCTTAAAAATATTTGTATTATTATTATTATTAATACTTAGAAAATTATATTTTAGTAGGCTATACAATATTTCTGTC